>NC_134363.1:192169570-192459197 GCF_048569485.1 Anomaloglossus baeobatrachus | reverse complement strand
GGCCAGTGTACAGTGTCACCTACATAGGACTGTGCCTGCCTGTATGCAGCCTATCATACAACAGAGAGGGGCAGTGTACAGAGTGTCACCCTACATAGGACTGTGCCTGCCTGTATACATCCTATATACACAGAGAGGGGCAGTGTACAGGAGTGTCACCTACATAGGACTGTGCCTGCCTGTATACATCCTATATACACAGAGGAGGGGCAGTGTACAGAGTGTCACCTACATAGGACTGTGCCTGCCTGTATACATCCTATATACACAGAGAGGGGCAGTGTACAGAGTGTCACCTACATAGGACTGTGCCTGCCTGTATACATCCTATATACACAGAGAGGGGCAGTGTACAGAGTGTCACCTACATAGGACTGTGCCTGCCTGTATACATCCTATATACACAGAGAGGGGCAGTGTACAGGAGTGTCACCTACATAGGACTGTGCCTGCCTGTATACATCCTATATACACAGAGAGGGGCAGTGTACAGAGTGTCACCTACATAGGACTGTGCCTGCCTGTATACATCCTATATACACAGAGAGGGGCAGTGTACAGAGTGTCACCTACATAGGACTGTGCCTGCCTGTATACATCCTATATACACAGAGAGGGGCAGTGTACAGAGTGTCACCTACATAGGACTGTGCCTGCCTGTATACATCCTATATACACAGAGAGGGGCAGTGTACAGAGTGTCACCTACATAGGACTGTGCCTGCCTGTATACATCCTATATACACAGAGAGGGGCAGTGTACAGAGTGTCACCTACATAGGACTGTGCCTGCCTGTATACATCCTATATACACAGAGGGGGCAGTGTACAGAGTGTCACCTACATAGGACTGTGCCTGCCTGTATACATCCTATATACACAGAGAGGGGCAGTGTACAGAGTGTCACCTACATAGGACTGTGCCTGCCTGTATACATCCTATATACACAGAGGGGGCAGTGTACGGAGTGTCACCTACATAGGACTGTGCCTGCCTGTATAGCAGCCTATATACACAGAGAGGGGCAGTGTACAGAGTGTCACCTACATAGGACTGTGCCTGCCTGTATACATCCTATATACACAGAGAGGGGCAGTGTACAGAGTGTCACCTACATAGGACTGTGCCTGCCTGTATACATCCTATATACACAGAGAGGGGCAGTGTACAGAGTGTCACCTACATAGGACTGTGCCTGCCTGTATATCAGCCTATATACACAGAGAGGGGCAGTGTACAGAGTGTCACCTACATAGGACTGTGCCTGCCTGTATACATCCTATATACACAGAGGGGGCAGTGTACAGGAGTGTCACCTACATAGGACTGTGCTTGCCTGTATACAGCCTATATACACAGAGGGGCAGTGTACAGAGTGTCACCTACATAGGACTGTGCCTGCCTGTATACAGCCTATATACACAGAGAGGGGCAGTGTACAGAGTGTCACCTACATAGGACTGTGCCTGCCTGTATACAGCCTATATACACAGAGAGGGGCAGTGTACGGAGTGTCACCTACATAGGACTGTGCCTGCCTGTATAGCAGCCTATATACACAGAGAGGGGCAGTGTACAGAGTGTCACCTACATAGGACTGTGCCTGCCTGTATACATCCTATATACACAGAGAGGGGCAGTGTACAGAGTGTCACCTACATAGGACTGTGCCTGCCTGTATACAGCCTATATACACAGAGAGGGGCAGTGTACGAGAGTGTCACCTACATAGGACTGTGCCTGCCTGTATACATCCTATATACACAGAGAGGGGCAGTGTACAGAGTGTCACCTACATAGGACTGTGCCTGCCTGTATACATCCTATATACACAGAGAGGGGCAGTGTACAGAGTGTCACCTACATAGGACTGTGCCTGCCTGTATACAGCCTATATACACAGAGAGGGGCAGTGTACAGAGTGTCACCTACATAGGACTGTGCCTGCCTGTATACATCCTATATACACAGAGAGGGGGCAGTGTACAGAGTGTCACCTACATAGGACTGTGCCTGCCTGTATACAGCCTATATACACAGAGAGGGGCAGTGTACAGAGTGTCACCTACATAGGACTGTGCCTGCCTGTATACATCCTATATACACAGAGAGGGGCAGTGTACAGAGTGTCACCTACATAGGACTGTGCCTGCCTGTATACAGCCTATATACACAGAGAGGGGCAGTGTACAGAGTGTCACCTACATAGGACTGTGCCTGCCTGTATACATCCTATATACACAGAGAGGGGCAGTGTACAGAGTGTCACCTACATAGGACTGTGCCTGCCTGTATACAGCCTATATACACAGAGAGGGGCAGTGTACAGAGTGTCACCTACATAGGACTGTGCCTGCCTGTATACATCCTATATACACAGAGAGGGGCAGTGTACAGAGTGTCACCTACATAGGACTGTGCCTGCCTGTATACAGCCTATATACACAGAAGGGGCAGTGTACAGAGTGTCACCTACATAGGACTGTGCCTGCCTGTATACATCCTATATACACAGAGGGGGCAGTGTACAGAGTGTCACCTACATAGGACTGTGCCTGCCTGTATACAGCCTATATACACAGAGAGGGGCAGTGTACAGAGTGTCACCTACATAGGACTGTGCCTGCCTGTATACATCCTATATACACAGAGAGGGGCAGTGTACAGAGTGTCACCTACATAGGACTGTGCCTGCCTGTATACATCCTATATACACAGAGGGGCAGTGTACAGAGTGTCACCTACATAGGACTGTGCCTGCCTGTATACATCCTATATACACAGAGAGGGGCAGTGTACAGAGTGTCACCTACATAGGACTGTGCCTGCCTGTATACATCCTATATACACAGAGAGGGGCAGTGTACAGAGTGTCACCTACATAGGACTGTGCCTGCCTGTATACAGCCTATATACACAGGAGAGGGGCAGTGTACAGAGTGTCACCTACATAGGACTGTGCCTGCCTGTATACAGCCTATATACACAGAGGGGCAGTGTACAGAGTGTCACCTACATAGGACTGTGCCTGCCTGTATACAGCCTATATACACAGAGGGGGCAGTGTACAGAGTGTCACCTACATAGGACTGTGCCTGCCTGTATACATCCTATATACACAGAGAGGGGCAGTGTACAGAGTGTCACCTACATAGGACTGTGCCTGCCTGTATACATCCTATATACACAGTGAGGGGCAGTGTACAGAGTGTCACCTACATAGGACTGTGCCTGCCTGTATACATCCTATATACACAGAGAGGGCAGTGTACAGAGTGTCACCTACATAGGACTGTGCCTGCCTGTATACAGCCTATATACACAGGGAGGGGCAGTGTACAGAGTGTCACCTACATAGGACTGTGCCTGCCTGTATACATCCTATATACACAGAGAGGGGCAGTGTACAGAGTGTCACCTACATAGGACTGTGCCTGCCTGTATACATCCTATATACACAGAGGGGGCAGTGTACAGAGTGTCACCTACATAGCACTGTGCCTGCCTGTATACAGCCTATATACACAGAGAGGGGCAGTGTACAGAGTGTCACCTACATAGGACTGTGCCTGCCTGTATACATCCTATATACACAGAGGGGGCAGTGTACAGAGTGTCACCTACATAGGACTGTGCCTGCCTGTATACAGCCTATATACACAGAGAGGGGCAGTGTACAGAGTGTCACCTACATAGGACTGTGCCTGCCTGTATACAGCCTATATACACAGAGAGGGGCAGTGTACAGAGTGTCACCTACATAGGACTGTGCCTGCCTGTATACATCCTATATACACAGAGAGGGGCAGTGTACGAGAGTGTCACCTACATAGCACTGTGCCTGCCTGTATACATCCTATATACACAGAGGGGCAGTGTACAGAGTGTCACCTACATAGGACTGTGCCTGCCTGTATACAGCCTATATACACAGAGAGGGGCAGTGTACAGAGTGTCACCTACATAGGACTGTGCCTGCCTGTATACATCCTATATACACAGAGAGGGGCAGTGTACAGAGTGTCACCTACATAGGACTGTGCCTGCCTGTATACAGCCTATATACACAGAGGGGCAGTGTACAGAGTGTCACCTACATAGGACTGTGCCTGCCTGTATACATCCTATATACACAGAGGGGCAGTGTACAGAGTGTCACCTACATAGGACTGTGCCTGCCTGTATACATCCTATATACACAGAGAGGGCAGTGTACAGAGTGTCACCTACATAGGACTGTGCCTGCCTGTATACAGCCTATATACACAGAGAGGGGCAGTGTACAGAGTGTCACCTACATAGGACTGTGCCTGCCTGTATACATCCTATATACACAGAGGGGCAGTGTACAGAGTGTCACCTACATAGGACTGTGCCTGCCTGTATACATCCTATATACACAGAGGGGTCAGTGTACAGAGTGTCACCTACATAGGACTGTGCCTGCCTGTATACAGCCTATATACACAGAGAGGGGCAGTGTACAGAGTGTCACCTACATAGGACTGTGCCTGCCTGTATACATCCTATATACACAGAGAGGGGCAGTGTACAGAGTGTCACCTACATAGGACTGTGCCTGCCTGTATACATCCTATATACACAGAGAGGGGGCAGTGTACAGAGTGTCACCTACATAGGACTGTGCCTGCCTGTATACATCCTATATACACAGAGAGGGGCAGTGTACAGAGTGTCACCTACATAGGACTGTGCCTGCCTGTATACATCCTAAATACACAGAGAAGGGGCAGTGTACAGAGTGTCACCTACATAGGACTGTGCCTGCCTGTATACATCCTATATACACAGAGAGGGGCAGTGTACAGAGTGTCACCTACATAGGACTGTGCCTGCCTGTATACATCCTACATACACAGAGGGGGCAGTGTACGGAGTGTCACCTACATAGGACTGTGCCTGCCTGTATACAGCCTATATACACAGAGGGGGCAGTGTACAGAGTGTCACCTACATAGGACTGTGCCTGCCTGTATACATCCTATATACACAGAGGGGGCAGTGTACAGAGTGTCACCTACATAGGACTGTGGCTGCCTGTATACATCCTATATACACAGAGAGGGGCAGTGTACAGAGTGTCACCTACATAGGACTGTGCCTGCCTGTATACATCCTATATACACAGAGGGGGCAGTGTACAGAGTGTCACCTACATAGGACTGTGCCTGCCTGTATACATCCTATATACACAGAGAGGGGCAGTGTACAGAGTGTCACCTACATAGGACTGTGCCTGCCTGTATGCAGCCTATATACACAGAGGGGGCAGTGTACAGAGTGTCACCTACATAGGACTGTGCCTGTCCTGTATGCAGCCTATATACACAGAGGGGGCAGTGTACAGAGTGTCACCTACATAGGACTGTGCCTGCCTGTATACATCCTATATACACAGAGAGGGGCAGTGTACAGAGTGTCACCTACATAGGACTGTGCCTGCCTGTATGCAGCCTATATACACAGAGAGGGGCAGTGTACAGAGTGTCGCCTACATAGGACTGTGCCTGCCTGTATACATCCTATATACACAGAGAGGGGCAGTGTACAGAGTGTCACCTACATAGGACTGTGCCTGCCTGTATGCAGCCTATATACACAGAGAGGGGCAGTGTACAGAGTGTCACCTACATAGGACTGTGCCTGCCTGTATGCAGCCTATATACACAGAGGGGCAGTGTACAGAGTGTCACCTACATAGGACTGTGCCTGCCTGTATACAGCCTATATACACAGAGAGGGGCAGTGTACAGAGTGTCACCTACATAGGACTGTGCCTGCCTGTATACAGCCTATATACACAGGGAGGGGCAGTGTACAGAGTGTCACCTACATAGGACTGTGCCTGCCTGTATACATCCTATATACACAGAGAGGGGCAGTGTACAGAGTGTCACCTACATAGGACTGTGCCTGCCTGTATACATCCTATATACACAGAGAGGGGCAGTGTACAGAGTGTCACCTACATAGGACTGTGCCTGCCTGTATACATCCTATATACACAGGAGGGGGCAGTGTACAGAGTGTCACCTACATAGGACTGTGCCTGCCTGTATACATCCTATATACACAGAGAGGGGGCAGTGTACAGAGTGTCACCTACATAGGACTGTGCCTGCCTGTATGCAGCCTATATACACAGAGAGGGGCAGTGTACAGAGTGTCACCTACATAGGACTGTGCCTGCCTGTATACAGCCTATATACACAGAGGGGGCAGTGTACAGAGTGTCACCTACATAGGACTGTGCCTGCCTGTATACATCCTATATACACAGAGAGGGGCAGTGTACAGAGTGTCACCTACATAGGACTGTGCCTGCCTGTATGCAGCCTATATACACAGAGAGGGGCAGTGTACAGAGTGTCACCTACATAGGACTGTGCCTGCCTGTATGCAGCCTATATACACAGAGGGGCAGTGTACAGAGTGTCACCTACATAGGACTGTGCCTGCCTGTATACATCCTATATACACAGAGAGGGGCAGTGTACAGAGTGTCACCTACATAGGACTGTGCCTGCCTGTATGCAGCCTATATACACAGAGGGGCAGTGTACAGAGTGTCACCTACATAGGACTGTGCCTGCCTGTATACATCCTATATACACAGGGAGGGGCAGTGTACAGAGTGTCACCTACATAGGACTGTGCCTGCCTGTATACATCCTATATACACAGAGAGGGGCAGTGTACAGTGTCACCTACATAGGACTGTGCCTGCCTGTATGCAGCCTATATACACAGAGAGGGGCAGTGTACAGAGTGTCACCTACATAGGACTGTGCCTGCCTGTATACAGCCTATATACACAGGGAGGGGCAGTGTACAGAGTGTCACCTACATAGGACTGTGCCTGCCTGTATACAGCCTATATACACAGAGGGGGCAGTGTACAGAGTGTCACCTACATAGGACTGTGCCTGCCTGTATGCAGCCTATATACACAGAGGGGCAGTGTACAGAGTGTCACCTACATAGGACTGTGCCTGCCTGTATACATCCTATATACACAGAGAGGGGCAGTGTACAGAGTGTCACCTACATAGGACTGTGCCTGCCTGTATACATCCTATATACACAGGGAGGGGCAGTGTACAGAGTGTCACCTACATAGGACTGTGCCTGCCTGTATACATCCTATATACACAGAGAGGGGCAGTGTACAGTGTCACCTACATAGGACTGTGCCTGCCTGTATGCAGCCTATATACACAGAGAGGGGCAGTGTACAGAGTGTCACCTACATAGGACTGTGCCTGCCTGTATACAGCCTATACACACAGAGGGGGCAGTGTACAGAGTGTCACCTACATAGGACTGTGCCTGCCTGTATGCAGCCTATATACACAGAGAGGGGCAGTGTACAGAGTGTCACCTACATAGGACTGTGCCTGCCTGTATGCAGCCTATATACACAGAGGGGCAGTGTACAGAGTGTCACCTACATAGGACTGTGCCTGCCTGTATACATCCTATATACACAGGGAGGGGCAGTGTACAGAGTGTCACCTACATAGGACTGTGCCTGCCTGTATACATCCTATATACACAGAGAGGGGCAGTGTACAGTGTCACCTACATAGGACTGTGCCTGCCTGTATGCAGCCTATATACACAGAGAGGGGCAGTGTACAGAGTGTCACCTACATAGGACTGTGCCTGCCTGTATACAGCCTATATACACAGGGAGGGGCAGTGTACAGAGTGTCACCTACATAGGACTGTGCCTGCCTGTATACAGCCTATATACACAGAGGGGGCAGTGTACAGAGTGTCACCTACATAGGACTGTGCCTGCCTGTATGCAGCCTATATACACAGAGGGGCAGTGTACAGAGTGTCACCTACATAGGACTGTGCCTGCCTGTATACATCCTATATACACAGAGAGGGGCAGTGTACAGAGTGTCACCTACATAGGACTGTGCCTGCCTGTATACATCCTATATACACAGAGAGGGGCAGTGTACAGAGTGTCACCTACATAGGACTGTGCCTGCCTGTATACAGCCTATATACACAGAGAGGGGCAGTGTACAGAGTGTCACCTACATAGGACTGTGCCTGCCTGTATACATCCTATATACACAGAGAGGGGCAGTGTACAGAGTGTCACCTACATAGGACTGTGCCTGCCTGTATACATCCTATATACACAGAGGGGCAGTGTACAGAGTGTCACCTACATAGGACTGTGCCTGCCTGTATACATCCTATATACACAGGGAGGGGCAGTGTACAGAGTGTCACCTACATAGGACTGTGCCTGCCTGTATACATCCTATATACACAGAGAGGGGCAGTGTACAGTGTCACCTACATAGGACTGTGCCTGCCTGTATACATCCTATATACACAGAGGGGGCAGTGTACGGAGTGTCACCTACATAGGACTGTGCCTGCCTGTATGCAGCCTATATACACAGAGAGGGGCAGTGTACAGAGTGTCACCTACATAGGACTGTGCCTGCCTGTATACATCCTATATACACAGAGGGGGCAGTGTACGGAGTGTCACCTACATAGGACTGTGCCTGCCTGTATACATCCTATATACACAGAGAGGGGCAGTGTACAGAGTGTCACCTACATAGGACTGTGCCTGCCTGTATGCAGCCTATATACACAGAGAGGGGCAGTGTACAGAGTGTCACCTACATAGGACTGTGCCTGCCTGTATACATCCTATATACACAGAGGGGCAGTGTACAGAGTGTCACCTACATAGGACTGTGCCTGCCTGTATACATCCTATATACACAGGGAGGGGCAGTGTACAGAGTGTCACCTACATAGGACTGTGCCTGCCTGTATACATCCTATATACACAGAGAAGGGCAGTGTACAGTGTCACCTACATAGGACTGTGCCTGCCTGTATGCAGCCTATATACACAGAGAGGGGCAGTGTACAGAGTGTCACCTACATAGGACTGTGCCTGCCTGTATACATCCTATATACACAGAGAGGGGCAGTGTACAGAGTGTCACCTACATAGGACTGTGCCTGCCTGTATACATCCTATATACACAGGGAGGGGCAGTGTACAGAGTGTCACCTACATAGGACTGTGCCTGCCTGTATACATCCTATATACACAGAGAGGGGCAGTGTACAGTGTCACCTACATAGGACTGTGCCTGCCTGTATACATCCTATATACACAGAGGGGGCAGTGTACGGAGTGTCACCTACATAGGACTGTGCCTGCCTGTATGCAGCCTATATACACAGAGAGGGGCAGTGTACAGAGTGTCACCTACATAGGACTGTGCCTGCCTGTATACATCCTATATACACAGAGGGGGCAGTGTACGGAGTGTCACCTACATAGGACTGTGCCTGCCTGTATACATCCTATATACACAGAGAGGGGCAGTGTACAGAGTGTCACCTACATAGGACTGTGCCTGCCTGTATACATCCTATATACACAGAGGGGCAGTGTACAGAGTGTCACCTACATAGGACTGTGCCTGCCTGTATACATCCTATATACACAGGGAGGGGCAGTGTACAGAGTGTCACCTACATAGGACTGTGCCTGCCTGTATACATCCTATATACACAGAGAGGGGCAGTGTACAGTGTCACCTACATAGGACTGTGCCTGCCTGTATACATCCTATATACACAGAGGGGGCAGTGTACGGAGTGTCACCTACATAGGACTGTGCCTGCCTGTATGCAACCTATATACACAGAGAGGGGCAGTGTACAGAGTGTCACCTACATAGGACTGTGCCTGCCTGTATACATCCTATATACACAGAGGGGGCAGTGTACGGAGTGTCACCTACATAGGACTGTGCCTGCCTGTATGCAGCCTATATACACAGGGAGGGGCAGTGTACAGAGTGTCACCTACATAGGACTGTGCCTGCCTGTATACATCCTATATACACAGGGAGGGGCAGTGTACAGAGTGTCACCTACATAGGACTGTGCCTGCCTGTATATAGCCTATATACACAGAGAGGGGCAGTGTACAGAGTGTCACCTACATAGGACTGTGCCTGCCTGTATATAGCCTATATACACAGAGAGGGGCAGTGTACAGAGTGTCACCTACATAGGACTGTGCCTGCCTGTATACATCCTATATACACAGAGGGGGCAGTGTACGGAGTGTCACCTACATAGGACTGTGCTTGCCTGTATACAGCCTATATACACAGAGGGGCAGTGTACAGAGTGTCACCTACATAGGACTGTGCCTGCCTGTATACAGCCTATATACACAGAGAGGGGCAGTGTACAGAGTGTCACCTACATAGGACTGTGCCTGCCTGTATACAGCCTATATACACAGAGAGGGGCAGTGTACGGAGTGTCACCTACATAGGACTGTGCCTGCCTGTATGCAGCCTATATACACAGAGAGGGGCAGTGTACAGAGTGTCACCTACATAGGACTGTGCCTGCCTGTATACATCCTATATACACAGAGAGGGGCAGTGTACAGAGTGTCACCTACATAGGACTGTGCCTGCCTGTATACAGCCTATATACACAGAGAGGGGCAGTGTACAGAGTGTCACCTACATAGGACTGTGCCTGCCTGTATACATCCTATATACACAGAGGGGCAGTGTACAGAGTGTCACCTACATAGGACTGTGCCTGCCTGTATACATCCTATATACACAGAGAGGGGCAGTGTACAGAGTGTCACCTACATAGGACTGTGCCTGCCTGTATACAGCCTATATACACAGAGAGGGGCAGTGTACAGAGTGTCACCTACATAGGACTGTGCCTGCCTGTATACATCCTATATACACAGAGAGGGGCAGTGTACAGAGTGTCACCTACATAGGACTGTGCCTGCCTGTATACAGCCTATATACACAGAGAGGGGCAGTGTACAGTGTCACCTACATAGGACTGTGCCTGCCTGTATACATCCTATATACACAGAGGGGGCAGTGTACAGAGTGTCACCTACATAGGACTGTGCCTGCCTGTATACAGCCTATATACACAGAAGGGGCAGTGTACAGAGTGTCACCTACATAGGACTGTGCCTGCCTGTATACATCCTATATACACAGAGGGGGCAGTGTACAGAGTGTCACCTACATAGGACTGTGCCTGCCTGTATACAGCCTATATACACAGAGAGGGGCAGTGTACAGAGTGTCACCTACATAGGACTGTGCCTGCCTGTATACATCCTATATACACAGAGAGGGCAGTGTACAGAGTGTCACCTACATAGGACTGTGCCTGCCTGTATACAGCCTATATACACAGAAGGGGCAGTGTACAGAGTGTCACCTACATAGGACTGTGCCTGCCTGTATACATCCTATATACACAGAGGGGGCAGTGTACAGAGTGTCACCTACATAGGACTGTGCCTGCCTGTATACAGCCTATATACACAGAGAGGGGCAGTGTACAGAGTGTCACCTACATAGGACTGTGCCTGCCTGTATACATCCTATATACACAGAGAGGGGCAGTGTACAGAGTGTCACCTACATAGGACTGTGCCTGCCTGTATACAGCCTATATACACAGAGAAGGGCAGTGTACAGTGTCACCTACATAGGACTGTGGCTGCCTGTATGCAACCTATATACACAGAGAGGGGCAGTGTACAGAGTGTCACCCACATAGGACTGTGCCTGCCTGTATACATCCTATATACACAGAGAGGGGCAGTGTACAGTGTCACCTACATAGGACTGTGCCTGCCTGTATACATCCTATATACACAGAGAGGGGCAGTGTACAGAGTGTCACCTACATAGGACTGTGCCTGCCTGTATACATCCTATATACACAGAGGGGGCAGTGTACAGAGTGTCACCTACATAGGACTGTGCCTGCCTGTATACATCTTATATACACAGGGAGAGGGGCAGTGTACAGAGTGTCACCTACATAGGACTGTGCCTGCCTGTATACATCCTATATACACAGAGAGGGGCAGTGTACGGAATGTCACCTACATAGGACTGTGCCTGCCTGTATACATCCTATATACACAGAGGGGGCAGTGTACAGAGTGTCACCTACATAGGACTGTGCCTGCCTGTATACAGCCTATATACACAGAGAGGGGCAGTGTACGGAGTGTCACCTACATAGGACTGTGCCTGCCTGTATACAGCCTATATACACAGAGGGGGCAGTGTACAGAGTGTCACCTACATAGGACTGTGCCTGCCTGTATACATCCTATATACACAGAGAGGGCAGTGTACAGAGTGTCACCTACATAGGACTGTGCCTGCCTGTATACATCCTATATACACAGAGAGGGGCAGTGTACAGAGTGTCACCTACATAGGACTGTGCCTGCCTGTATACATCCTATATACACAGAGAGGGCAGTGTACAGAGTGTCACCTACATAGGACTGTGCCTGCCTGTATACATCCTATATACACAGAGAGGGGCAGTGTATAGAGTGTCACCTACATAGGACTGTGCCTGCCTGTATACATCCTATATACACAGAGAGGGCAGTGTACAGAGTGTCACCTACATAGGACTGTGCCTGCCTGTATACATCCTATATACACAGAGAGGGGCAGTGTACAGAGTGTCACCTACATAGGACTGTGCCTGCCTGTATACATCCTATATACACAGAGAGGGCAGTGTACAGAGTGTCACCTACATAGGACTGTGCCTGCCTGTATACATCCTATATACACAGAGAGGGGCAGTGTATAGAGTGTCCCGGGGCAGAGGCTCAGCGCTGATGGTGGCTGCAGTAGTCGGGGCAGAGGCTCAGCACTGATGGTGGCTGCAGTAGTCGGGGCAGAGGCTCAGCACTGATGGTGGCTGCAGTAGTCGGGGCAGAGGCTCAGCACTGATGGCTGATGGTGGCTGCAGTAGTCCGGGGCAGAGGCTCAGCACTGATGGCTGATGGTGGCTGCAGTAGTCGGGGCAGAGGCTCAGCACTGATGGCTGATGGTGGCTGCAGTAGTCGGGGCAGAGGCTCAGCGCTGATGGTGGCTGCAGTAGTCGGGGCAGAGGCTCAGCACTGATGGCTGATGGTGGCTGCAGTAGTCCGGGGCAGAGGCTCAGCACTGATGGCTGATGGTGGCTGCAGTAGTCGGGGCAGAGGCTCAGCACTGATGGCTGATGGTGGCTGCAGTAGTCCGGGGCAGAGGCTCAGCACTGATGGCTGATGGTGGCTGCAGTAGTCGGGGCAGAGGCTCAGCACTGATGGCTGATGGTGGCTGCAGTAGTCGGGGCAGAGGCTCAGCACTGATGGCTGATGGTGGCTGCAGTAGTCGGGGCAGAGGCTCAGCGCTGATGGTGGCTGCAGTAGTCGGGGCAGAGGCTCAGCACTGATGGCTGATGGTGGCTGCAGTAGTCGGGGCAGAGGCTCAGCACTGATGGCTGATGGTGGCTGCAGTAGTCGGGGCAGAGGCTCAGCACTGATGGCTGATGGTGGCTGCAGTAGTCCGGGGCAGAGGCTCAGCACTGATGGCTGATGGTGGCTGCAGTAGTCGGGGCAGAGGCTCAGCACTGATGGCTGATGGTGGCTGCAGTAGTCGGGGCAGAGGCTCAGCACTGATGGCTGATGGTGGCTGCAGTAGTCGGGGCAGAGGCTCAGCACTGATGGCTGATGGTGGCTGCAGTAGTCGGGGCAGAGGCTCAGCACTGATGGCTGATGGTGGCTGCAGTAGTCCGGGGCAGAGGCTCAGCACTGATGGCTGATGGTGGCTGCAGTAGTCCGGGGCAGAGGCTCAGCACTGATGGCTGATGGTGGCTGCAGTAGTCGGGGCAGAGGCTCAGCACTGATGGCTGATGGTGGCTGCAGTAGTCGGGGCAGAGGCTCAGCACTGATGGCTGATGGTGGCTGCAGTAGTCCGGGGCAGAGGCTCAGCACTGATGGCTGATGGTGGCTGCAGTAGTCGGGGCAGAGGCTCAGCACTGATGGCTGATGGTGGCTGCAGTAGTCCGGGGCAGAGGCTCAGCACTGATGGCTGATGGTGGCTGCAGTAGTCCGGGGCAGAGGCTCAGCACTGATGGCTGATGGTGGCTGCAGTAGTCGGGGCAGAGGCTCAGCACTGATGGCTGATGGTGGCTGCAGTAGTCGGGGCAGAGGCTCAGCACTGATGGCTGATGGTGGCTGCAGTAGTCGGGGCAGAGGCTCAGCACTGATGGCTGATGGTGGCTGCAGTAGTCCGGGGCAGAGGCTCAGCACTGATGGCTGATGGTGGCTGCAGTAGTCCGGGGCAGAGGCTCAGCACTGATGGCTGATGGTGGCTGCAGTAGTCGGGGCAGAGGCTCAGCACTGATGGCTGATGGTGGCTGCAGTAGTCGGGGCAGAGGCTCAGCGCTGATGGTGGCTGCAGTAGTCGGGGCAGAGGCTCAGCACTGATGGCTGATGGTGGCTGCAGTAGTCGGGGCAGAGGCTCAGCACTGATGGCTGATGGTGGCTGCAGTAGTCGGGGCAGAGGCTCAGCACTGATGGCTGATGGTGGCTGCAGTAGTCCGGGGCAGAGGCTCAGCACTGATGGCTGATGGTGGCTGCAGTAGTCCGGGGCAGAGGCTCAGCACTGATGGCTGATGGTGGCTGCAGTAGTCGGGGCAGAGGCTCAGCGCTGATGGTGGCTGCAGTAGTCGGGGCAGAGGCTCAGCGCTGATGGTGGCTGCAGTAGTCGGGGCAGAGGCTCAGCGCTGATGGTGGCTGCAGTAGTCGGGGCAGAGGCTCAGCACTGATGGCTGATGGTGGCTGCAGTAGTCGGGGCAGAGGCTCAGCGCTGATGGTGGCTGCAGTAGTCGGGGCAGAGGCTCAGCACTGATGGCTGATGGTGGCTGCAGTAGTCGGGGCAGAGGCTCAGCGCTGATGGTGGCTGCAGTAGTCGGGGCAGCACTGGGCAGCGGCAGGGCCATGTAGAGCCGGCTCCGCTCCGCCCCGCGGTGGCTTCTTACCTTGATCGTCCCGTCCATGGGCAGCTGAGTGCAGCAGAGGCCAGCGATGTGCACGCATTGACCCGGTGTTTCGGCTCCCCAGCCGCCGCTCCTCTGCCCCTGCCCTCCTGGCTCTGCCGCCCCTGACACTCTTCACCGGATGAAAGCTTTTTTGGTCATTTTGGGAAGTGAAGTCACTGCCTGCGCATCTACAGCATCTGCAGACAGGATATATGCGCCCGGAGATAAGGCCACTCACATCAGCAGCAGCCCTGGCCCTGCTGCCCCTTCCTGGAGACCCCCAACCCTGCAACTACAGGGAAACTCTGTGACTCACTCCACTTCCAGCTCCTCGCACACATCTGGAGCTCTAACATGTGCACACAGCAGCGCACATCTGCGATCTGCTCTCATCACCCACCTTTCTGTGCTCCACCAGTTTCTTCAGATGCATTATTTCTGTACGACCACTGTCCAATGTAATCCACAATTAGATCCAGCAGCAAGAACAGAACCAATGTTCTCCAAGGACAGGTAAAGGGGACAGGGTGAGGGTCCTCCAAGATCAGGAGTGGAAGTGGGGGTCCTCCAAGATCAGGAGTGGAAGTGGGGTCCTCCAAGATCAGGAGTGGAAGTGAGGGTCCTCCAAGATCAGGAGTGGAAGTGAGGGTCCTCCAAGATCAGAAGTGGAAGTGAGGGTCCTCCAAGATCAGGAGTGGAAGTGAGGGTCCTCCAGAATCAGGGGAGGGTCCTCCTGTATCAGGTCCTGGGGAACAAGGTTGAATTCTCCAGGATCAGGGGACAAGGTGAGGGCCTCCAGGATGAGTGACCAGGTGATGGGATGAGGGTCCTCGGGCATGTAAGGATTAAGTTCCCATTTGTCGGGGTCTGGCCGCCTTCACGTTACTTCTTTCTGCTCCGCGTTCTCCTGAAATTAACCTCATCAATTCTAGTGCAATTTCCAGCGCAGCTGCGGGGCAGGGGGCTCTGGTCGCTGTAGGTAAAGGAGGGAGGGTCTGTCTCCATCTATGTAGACTGGAGGAGGAGGAGGGAGATGGAAAGGGGACTCGCAGCCCCCTCCTTCTGTCTGCTCCACAATCCAGGGGTCTGCATCCAGGTCCCCAGAGTCCACCACATCTGGATGCTGCTTGCGGGGTCATTTCTCCCCTTGCCTGGGGCCACTAGAGCATCAGCTCTGTACACTCAAAGCCCATTAACCCTTCAGCAGATTGTTAAGACTTGAAATGGGGACTAAAACGAGCCTCGAAGTAGCCAAGTGTCAGCCAGACAGCGCATCAGAGCTCGTTACACTGTGTCAGTTCTCTGCAGCCAGAATAGATGTCATCTGTGCATGTGTGGAGCAGAAATGGGTCTATAATACCCCTGTGTGCGCATAGTCTGCACAGATCGTGTGTGATCGCTGGAGGCTGGTTGTGTATGATCGCTGCAGGCTGACGATCGCTTCCTTGTTAGTCGGGGCGCCCCAGCCTTTATCTTCAGACCCTTGCACCCCACACTTCACGCCCTAATACTGATTACCCCTGTGCGCGCACACTGCGCAGATCGTGTCTGATCGCTACGGACTGCCGATCGCTCCCTTGTCAGTGCTGGTTGTACCGCAGACCCCCCACATGTGCAGACTGCGCCTGTCTCTCGGGGTCCCCGGGGCTCAGCAGCGGCGCAGCTCACGGGTCACTGATGCGCCTGAATGGACGCTGTGAAGTCACATTACAAGTCTGCTTCCAATTTACCCCAGAATTCCTGCCCCTTCCCAGACTTATTAACTCTTCAATAGCCGGTGTAGAGAAACCCTATGGGTGAATATCGCAAGATCCGGCCCTGATAGCGGACAGAGAGGTGTGATCTCATTGTGTCGGCTTTACACCAAGTCCTCTAAGTTTTGGCTGCAGTCTCCATTCCCTGTATTGATGATGTAGAAGAAGCAATCTGCAAAACCAACTGCTTCATATAGATGAATAAGGAAAGGATCGATGCTGGAGCATTGTACGGTGCTACAGAATATGTTGGCGCTAAATCAATGAATGCTTTCTTTAGACATCAGTAATGCTCCCAGCAGATGTCAAATTCTCTTGATTGTTCTCATCCTCATCTGTTTCTATTACAATTCCCTTTATCTTCCTGTGTAATAAATATTGTTGCTTGTGGTAGATACATTGTATCTGCTGTGATGGCTACAGTTCATCTTCCCTCTGTGGCTCCTGTAATTTGGAGGGTGACTTGTTACAGACCCTCCTGTGTGTGCAGAGCCAGCTCCAGGCTGTGTAAAACCTACAATATATATGAATGCTTCTCTTTGTGCGGGGCACAGGGTTTAGATTGTATGAAAATAAGAAAACAAGGAGCAGTTCACATGGAGAACACATCACCCTCATCCCTCTACCTGGTGCAGCCTTTCTATGCAGACCGCAGGGATCAGCCCTTGTACAGACTGCAGAGACCCTCCTTGAATGGAACTTGTAGCGTTTGTGGACCAGCCGTTGTATTCAGACTGCAGAGTCCAGGGTAACAGGTCTCATATACATTCTGTAGGTTTTGGGGAGCGGGGTTATCCTTTCACAGTGCCTGCAGAGTCCTGAAAAACGCTTTCAGTATAGAAGCTTCTGGTCCTGTGCTGGGAGTGTTTTTCAGGACTCCACATGCAGGCACTGTGCATGGATCAATGGAGAAAGGGAAAAATGGACCCAGCACCGATTCCAAAAATATGATAAAAATAACATTTATTAATACATGATTAAAAATGTATATGAAGACCATGATGAAAAATGTGGTACATAGCTACCTACTGACCGAATATATGGACTGTGGGATTTGGGGATCAGTCCTTCTATATTGTAGACTGTAGGATTTGAGATTAAACCTCGTTGCTGAAGATTCTAGGATTTGGGATCAGCCCTCAAATTGTAGACTGTAGGATTTGGGGCTCAGTCCTCGTATGTTGTAGACCGTAGGATTTTGGGATCAGTTGTCGTATGATCCAGACTGTAGGATTTGGGGATCAGTCCTCGTATATTGTAGACCAGGGGTCTCAAACTCGTCTGGGTGTATGGGCCTCACAGAGGAAAAAAAAATAATTTGGGGGGCCGCATTCTTTGCAGGACAAAGTGACATTTTTATTGGTACCATACATATATATATTTTTTTTTTACACAGCTTTGGATCACTGATTTTGAACAGTTTTCACTTGTTTATTATAACAAATGTGCACATTCTTTATTTAAATATTAAAAAATAATAATTTTGATGGTAAACAAAAATGTCATGCCTTATTTTGAGTTTTGTTTTTTGCATTTTATTCCTTTCTTGTAACTAATAGTCTTACAATCTTACATCTTTTAGTAATGTTCCCATCTTGTTGTAATGTGCCCATCCTTATCCCCTTGTAGTATTGTGCCCCATCCTAGTCCCCATCCTACAGTAATGTACTGATCCTTTTCCCCATCCTATAGTAATGTTCCCCAGCCTTGTCCCCATCTTAATAGAACCGATCACAGAAATAAAAGGGGAAAATAACATTATACACCGTTATGTCAAAAACAATTACAATTACCCTATATTACACATAAAGTCAGAAAACACTTCTGCAACAACATTGAAAACCGTGTTGAAAAACCCTAATGGAGTACAGATTTCATGAAAAAAACTATGGAATTTATTGACAAAAAATTTATTTTTTAATTAATTGTAAAAACATGCAATTCATCATAAGAGGTATTATAAAGGAGGACTTTACAACCTCACTCATCCCTGGTTAGTGACCAACAACTGGGGAAAAGGAATTTAAATATAATGGTTAGCAGTGCTCCCATGATTTTGCACTGTGTGAATCGTGCAGACACATAACAGTAGAAATTAGCATATGTACACAATTACACACAGTGCAATTTCCCTACAAAAGGCTGTCTCAGTGTAGAAATCAATGGGTGAGATAAACAATTAATCCATGTTATGAAGGCACCATAGCCCATTTAGCAGAAAACAACGTAATGCTCACTTATAAAGAGAAGTTATGAAAAGACAGCGGTCACCAAACAGGGAGAGTGCAGCTCCTAGTCCCGGACGCACATATCGCAGTCGCTTCCTCAGCGGGATGGAGATGGGGCATCTTGTCCCCATCTTGTAGTAATGTGTCTCATCCATGTCCCCATCCTACAGTAATGTGCCCCATCTTTGTCCCCATCTTGTAGTAATGTGTCTCATGCTTGTCCCCATCCTACAGTAATGTGCCCCATCCTTGTCCCCATCTTGTAGTAATGTCTCATTCTTGTCTCCATCCTATAGTAATGTCCCCAACCTATAGTAATGTGCCCATCCTGTAGTAATGTGTCCATCCTTGTCCCCATCCTTTAGTAATGTTTTCCCATCCTTTTTCCCCTTATAGCAATCTCCCTATCCTGTAGTACTGTCCCCCATCATATAGTTGTCCCATTCTGTAGTAATGTCCACATCTTATAGTATTGTGCCAACCTTGTCCCCATCCTATAGTAATGTCCCTATCCTATATTAATGTCCCCAGCCTTATCCCTATCCTATAGTAATGTTTCCCATCCTTGTCCCCTTGTAGTAATGTCCCTATCCTGTAGTACTGTGCCCATCCTATAGTAATGTCCCCAGCCTTGTCCCCATTCTATAGCAATGTCCCCATCCAATAGTATTGTGCCCATCCTTGTAATGTCCTCATCCTTTAGTAATGTCCCCAGCCTTGTCCCTATTATATAGTAATGTGCCCATCCTGTAGTAATGGGTCGGGGGGGGGGGGGGCAGTGGCGGCGGTGGTGAATGACTGGGGGCAGTGGCTATAACTTACCGATCGCTCACCTCAGCTTCCACAGATGCCGGAGTGAAGTTGAGGGGAGCGGTCTCCAGCCCCAGATCCACAGTGATTGGAGAGATCAGTCACAAGGCCAGTCTCTCCAATCAGAGCTGGGGGCGAGTGAAACAGCGATCACCCAGCTCCAGCCAATGATCAGTGCTACAGCTGCACTGATCATGGCAGGATTTCAATGTTTCAACCTTTTTCAATGGCTGAAACATTACAGTGGCTGTGATTGGCTGAGCGGCGTTCGTCAGCCAGTCACAGCCTCCATAGGTCCGGGTAGGAGACACCACCCCTCCTGAGGTCAGGCAGAGGGCCCCTCCTCCCCGAATCTAAGGTATTTGCAACGATCGCAGCCACCGGGGCTTCGGGGCTGCGATTTCGCCATGACGTCCTGGGTACGTCATGGGTCCTTAAGTACCACGGAGCCATGACGTGCCCAGTACGTCATAGGTCGCTAAGGGGTTAATGTGCCGTCCTTCACATACATACACACACACACACACACACACATACACACACACACACACACACACACAGAAAAACCCCCCACACCATTCTTCTCACCTGTCCCGCGTTCCCTCGGCTGCCTCAGCTCTGCTTCTTGCTGTCTGCAGACCTGTGCCCCCGGTGACTATCGCGGCCGGTGCAGGGGCCGCAGCCCCTGTCAGCGATTTATGTTATGGACTCTGAGCGCAGCGCCGGCAAAACATTCATCTGACATAAAGCGCAGACAGTGGCTGCGGCCCCAGCACCGTCTGCGATAGTGAACAGGGGCACGGGCCTGCGGGCTGCACGAAGCAGCCTGAGGGGCCGTGTGTTTGAGACCTCTGTTGTAGACTGTAGGATTTGGGATCAGTCCTCGTATGTTGTAGACTGTAGGATTTGGGATCAGTCCTCGTATGTTGTTGACTGTAGGATTCGGGATCAGTCCTTGTATGTTGTAGACTGTAGGATTTGGGATCAGTCCTTGTATGTTGTAGACTGTAGGATTTGGGATCAGTCCTCGTATGTTGTAGACTGTAGGATTTGGGATCAGTCCTCGTATGTTGTAGACTGTAGGATTTGGGGATCAGTCCTCGTATGTTGTAGACTGTAGGATTTGGGATCAGTCCTCGTATGTTGTAGACTGTAGGATTCGGGATCAGTCCTCGTATGTTGTAGACTGTAGGATTTGGGATCAGTCCTCGTATGTTGTGGACTGTAGGATTTGGGATCAGTCCTTGTATGTTGTAGACTGTAGGATTTGGGATCAGTCCTTGTATGTTGTAGACTGTAGGATTTGGGATCAGTCCTCGTATGTTGTAGACTGTAGGATTTGGGATCAGTCCTTGTATGTTGTAGACTGTTGGATTTGGGATCAGTCCTCGTATGTTGTAGACTGTAGGATTTGGGATCAGTCCTTGTATGTTGTAGACTGTAGGATTTGGGATCAGTCCTCGTATGTTGTAGACTGTAGGATTTGGGATCAGTCCTCGTATGTTGTAGACTGTTGGATTTGGGATCAGTCCTCGTATGTTGTAGACTGTAGGATTTGGGATCAGTCCTTGTATGTTGTAGACTGTTGGATTTGGGATCAGTCCTCGTATGTTGTAGACTGTAGGATTTGGGATCAGTCCTTGTATGTTGTAGACTGTAGGATTTGGGATCAGTCCTTGTATGTTGTAGACTGTAGGATTTGGGATCAGTCCTTGTATGTTGTAGACTGTTGGATTTGGGATCAGTCCTCGTATGTTGTAGACTGTAGGATTTGGGATCAGTCCTCGTATGTTGTAGACTGTAGGATTTGGGATCAGTCCTCGTATGTTGTGGACTGTAGGATTTGGGATCAGTCCTTGTATGTTGTAGACTGTTGGATTTGGGATCAGTCCTTGTATGTTGTAGACTGTAGGATTTGGGATCAGTCCTTGTATGTTGTAGACTGTTGGATTTGGGATCAGTCCTCGTATGTTGTAGACTGTAGGATTTGGGATCAGTCCTCGTATGTTGTAGACTGTAGGATTTGGGATCAGTCCTCGTATGTTGTAGACTGTAGGATTTGGGATCAGTCCTCGTATGTTGTAGACTGTTGGATTTGGGATCAGTCCTTGTATGTTGTAGACTGTAGGATTCTGGATCAGTCCTTGTATGTTGTAGACTGTAGGATTCTGGATCAGTCCTTGTATGTTGTAGACTGTAAGATTTGGGATCAGTCCTTGTATGTTGTAGACTGTAAGATTTGGGATCAGTCCTTGTATGTTGTAGACTGTAGGATTTGGGATCAGTCCTTGTATGTTGTAGACTGTAGGATTTGGGATCAGTCCTTGTATGTTTTAGACTGTAGGATTTGGGATCAGTCCTTGTATGTTGTGGACTGTAGGATTTGGGATCAGTCCTTGTATGTTGTAGACTGTAGGATTTGGGATCAGTCCTCGTATGTTGTAGACTGTAGGATTTGGGATCAGTCCTTGTATGTTGTAGACTGTAGGATTTGGGATCAGTCCTTGTATGTTGTAGACTGTAGGATTTGGGATCAGTCCTTGTATGTTGTAGACTGTAGGATTTGGGATCAGTCCTTGTATGTTGTAGACTGTAGGATTTGGGATCAGTCCTCGTATGTTGTAGACTGTAGGATTTGGGATCAGTCCTCGTATGTTGTAGACTGTAGGATTTGGGATCAGTCCTTGTATGTTGTAGACTGTAGGATTTGGGATCAGTTCTTGTGTGCAGGATCTCCCTGATGTGTTGGTCATTCTGTAATGTTTACAATGATAAATGCTGACGCCGGCTTCCATGATGGTCACCCATTTGCCAATCGTTCTCTTTAAATGCCCCTCACAGTATGCGGATGAGCAGAGTTATTTCCGTCTGTGTACCTTGGTCAGGAGCAGCGAGGAGAGTCACAGACCGATGGTGAAGCGCGTCGCCCGTACACACGTCTTCAGAAAAGCATCTGAAGATCATTTGGGCTCCTGCCTTACTTTAGTGACGCTATTCACACTGGTTTTTTAGTAATTTTTATTTTGGAATTTCATACAACAGAGGCTTTGAATCTTGAGAACCAGAGCCTTGTCTTGCCTGTACTGGACCGAAGGTGCGCATGCTCAGCGTCCGCCCCACTCATTGCCTATAGGGTGGCAGGAATAGTGGAGCCAGGTCCTCACAGTCCTGTGGACAATGACTGCAGGTCGCGTATACACACCTCCACTGCAGTCAAGAGCCTGAGCCCCGCTCTTCAACTCATCAGTGACCAGTACAATTTCCTCTCTTCACTGGATAGGGGATCACTTTAGATTGTGGAAATAACCTTTTAACTTCCACTTACATTTAACATTACATTTAACATTACATACCATGCACAGTCCACAATCTGCTGTGAGCCAGTGATATGTCCGCTCCTAGTTCTGTACAGGTGTTCTGCATCTGGATACAAAGAATGTGCATTCACCGAACACAGGCAGAGATAGGGAGCATGTGAGATCGTCAAGCAGGACACGATTGGAAAGTTGTAGGGGGTTCTCCCCCTCTCCCCCACCTCTCTCTCCCCTCCCTTTTCTTATCTTCCTTTCTTAAGCTGGGTTTATACACTGCAACATCTCAAACGACATCGCTGTAACGTCACCGGTTTTGTGACGCAATAGCGATGTTGTTTGCGATGTTGCAGTGTGTGAATCACATCAGCGACCCGGCCCCTGCTGTGAAGTTGCTGATTGCTACAAATCGTTCAGGACCATTCCTAGGTCCTTTGTTTCCCGCTGTGCAGCATGCATCGCTACAAAGTTTCAGTGTGTGAAAGACTTTGCTGCGACTTTGTTAGCAACTTCCCTTTCAAAAAGCTGCTTATCAACGCCCCCAACAACCAGCTAGGTCGCTCTGCAGGTCCGGATCGCTGTTGCGTTGTTGGCCAGGTTTGCCTGTTTGACAGCTCACCAGCGACTCAACAGAGACTTAGGGAGGTCGCTGTTACGTCACAAAACCGGTGACGTTACAGCGATGTCCTTTGCGATGTTGCAGTGTGTAAACCCAGCTTTACTCTCTGGTTCTGGTTGTTTGGAGCCCTCGTTTTGAGGATTAAAGAGTAAATTGGTAGGTTGACTCTATACGTATTGGGTATTGATTAACCTAAAAAAAAAAAAGTTGCAACTTGCATCAGACATGATTGTTGGTGGTGTGACAGGAAATGTGAATCATAATCAAAGGTGATACTACCACATGTTACAGCGTTGTTCTCTTTGTGTATTATTGCTAATCATACCTGAATTTCTCCTTTTTGTAATGTAACTTCCTACAATAAAAATTGATTGGATTAAGAAAAAAAAAAAAGAAAGTTGTAGGGGTAGAAAACCACATTAGGCCCCATGCGTGCACTGTAGTTTTTGATGCTTAGGCCCCACTATGGGGATGTATGTCCTACTCTTAGGCTATGTGCGCACTTACCGGATTTTTCGTGGATTTTGCCGCGGATTTGCTGCATGTTTCGCTGCAGAAAATGTTCATAACATCTCTGCAGTGAATCACCAGCAAATCCTATGGAGAAAAAAAATCCTGTGCGCACTGGGCGGAATTTGACAGCTGCGTGTTTTGCTGCGGGAATCCCGCAGCAAAAACAAGTGCATGTCACTTCTTTTCCGCACATCGCTGCGGGATTTCACTCCATTGACTCAATGTTAATCAAGAAATCCCGCAGGGAATAACGCAGGCAGCAAATTCTGTGCGGTTCACTGCGTTTTCCTGCGTTATTCCCTGCGGTATTTTGCGGTTTACCTCCGGTAATGTGCATCACTTGCTGCGGTTTTGCAGGGAAGTGATGTCATTACAGGAAGAGGAAGCCGTGCAGAGAGAAAACACACACACAGATCACAGACACAGACATCACAGACACATAGATCACATAGACACAGACACATAGAACACACATAGAAAGAAAACGGAAATATAGGAAAAAAAGAACGTGGGCTCCGCTGCATATTTACCGTCCAGCCGAGGTAAGCACACAGCGGCGGCCCGGTATTCTCAGGCTGGGGAGGGAGAGGGGCAGGGTTAATGTCCCCCGCCTCACTCCCACCTCCCGCAGCCGAGAATATCAGCCACAGCTGCCCCGGCACTGTCGCATGCAATATGCGACAATACCGGCGTGTCCTCGGCTCTTCTTGCCACCGTGTAGCAGTGGTGGCAAGGTAATACAAGGGGTTAATGATGGTGGGGGTCCACCGCCATTAACCCCAGGCTTGATCATGGCAGCGTCTATGTGACAGCTGACATGATCAACCCGTAAGTAAAGTGAATAAAACACACAGAAAAATCCTTTATTTTAAATAAAACAAACAAGCCTCGTTCACCATTTTATTAACCCCTCCCGCACCAAAGCTCCGGCATAATCCAGGTCCGACGTCCAGCGCTGCTTCCATCCAGCCGCGACTGTCACAGACACAGGCTGAATGAAAGCAGCAGAGGTAATTACCGGTCATTTCCCACGGCCGGTAATGTGAACTCACTGCCGACCGTGGGAAATGCAGCGATCTGTCATCTATCTCTCTATCTATCCCTCTATCTATCTATCCCTCTATCTATTCTTCTGTCTATCTACTCTCAGAATTAAATGACTTTTTTTTTTTTTCTTCAATGTGCTTTATTGCATTGAAAGCAATAAAGCACATCCCAACCCGCACGCGGCAAAACCGCGGCAATACCGCGAACAATACCGCGGTAAAACCGCAGCAAACCGCGGCAAACCGCATGCGGTTTTCGGGTGCGGTTTCCCGCGTTTTTTTACCGCGGGTGCGGTAATCTTTGAGGGCATGCGGAATTTTCTCAAGAAAATTCCACTTCCCAGTGCGCACAGAGCCTTACAGTTATATGTTCAGTGTCCAAACACTTAACTTTGTAAGATTTATCATTCTTTCTTCTCCTTTTTTGGGGGAGTAAAAATTTGGATTTTATACACTTCTTTGCTAAATGCCTTAACTTTTCCATCATTTTTTTTACTCTAGTTTTCCAGTTTTCTGGACATTATGGACTTTGTTTTCATTATACAGATATTATGAGATAATTCTTCATTTGCAACAACATAATGTCACAAAGCTTTTCCCCTTGGTGCCCATGTGGGGTAGAAATCTCATTTTTATTTTTTTGCACGGTTGAAGATTAATGTATAACAATTTACTCAAAAAAGGCCCAAAACAAAGGAAAAACAAAGTGTTAATTTGGACTAAATTTACCCCATCCCTCCTCAGTCAATTTTAATTTTTGCATTTTCATTTTTCCTCTCCCTTAATAACTTTTTTTTTTTTTTTGCACTGACATAGACCTATTTGGGCTCATTTTTTGTGTGGGACAAGACGTCGTTGTGAATGAAAAAGAAAAAAAGAAAAATTGGTTTGTTACCATTTTTGAGACCTGTAACTCTTCCATATTATCATCAATGGAGCTGTGGGGACTTGTTCTCTGCGTGGTGTGCTGATGTTTCTATTTATACAGCTTTTTGTTATCTGGGATATACAGCTCTGGCCAAAATTAAGAGACCGCTGCAAAATTGTCAATTTTTCAAATTTTTCTCTTTCAATTTTTGAGTAAAATGTAAATTGTTCTCTTAGTCTATAATCTACTGACAAAGTCTCAAAATTTCCAAGCAATAGATTTTGTATTTATTTTCTGAAAATGAGAAATGGTGAAAATAACAGACAATGCACGGTTTCCACCTCAAATAATGCACAAAGAAAACAAGTTCATCATCATTTATAGACAATACCAATAATGTTTTACCTCATGAAGATTCAGAAATCAATATTTTGTGGACTAACCATGATTGTTAATCCCAGCTTTCATGCGTCTTGGTCGCTTTCCTCCGGTCTTCACACTGCTTTTGGGTGACCTTATGCCACTCCTGGTGCAAAAATGTAAGCAGCTCTTCTTTGTTTGATGGCTTTTGACTATCCATCTTCTTTGCCTGCGTCCCTGGTCAGTAACGTAAAGCCGGACTGGCCTGCGTCCCTGGTCAGTAACGTAACGCCGGACTCTCCTGCGTCCCTGGTCAGTTACGTAAAGCCGGACTCGCCAGCGTCCCTGGTCAGTTACGTAAAGCTGGACTCGTCTGCGTCCCTGGTCAGTAACGTAATGCCGGACTCGCCTGCGTCCCTGGTCAGTATAGGAGGTGGTAGTCGCCTGCGTCCCTGGTCAGTAACGTAAAGCCGGACTCGCCTGCGTCCCTGGTCAGTAACGTAAAGCCGGACTCGCCTGCGTCCCTGGTCAGAAACGTAATGCCGGACTCGCCTGCGTCCCTGGTCAGTAACGTAAAGCCAGACTCGCCTGCGTCCCTGGTCAGTATAGGAGGGGGTAGTCGCCTGCGTCCCTGGTCAGTAACGTAATGCCGGACTCGCCTGCGTCCCTGGTCAGTAACGTAATGCCAGACTCGCCTGCATCCCTGGTCAGTAACGTAATGCCGGACTCGCCTGCGTCCCTGGTCAGTAACGTAATGCCGGACTCGCCTGCGTCCCTGGTCAGTAACGTAATGCCAGACTCGCCTGCGTCCCTGGTCAGTAACATAAAGCCAGACTCGCCTGCGTCCCTGGTCAGTAACGTAATGCCGGACTCGCCTGCGTCCCTGGTCAGTAACGTACAGCCGGACTCGCCTGCGTCCCTGGTCAGTAACGTACAGCCGGACTCGCCTGCGTCCCTGGTCATTAACGTACAGCCGGACTCGCCTGCGTCCCTGGTCAGTAACGTAATGCCGGACTCGCCTGCGTCCCTGGTCAGTAACGTACAGCCGGACTCGCCTGCGTCCCTGGTCAGTAACGTACAGCCGGACTCGCCTGCGTCCCTGGTCATTAACGTACAGCCGGACTCGCCTGCGTCCCTGGTCAGTAACGTAATGCCGGACTCGCCTGCGTCCCTGGTCAGTAACGTACAGCCGGACTCGCCTGCGTCCCTGGTCAGTATAGCAGGTGGTAGTCGCCCCGTATCCTCACCCCAGAAGCTCAGCAGTGCACAGTCTGCTCCACATATGACGGTTTAGACATTTTAGTTCCTATTGGATCAGATTTTAGAGAAACAGGTGCGGCCACTTATAGTTGTAACTGTCCCATTCTTTTTTAGCTCCTATCAAGGTGACGCCACCTAGTGAGTTGGGAAATTTTCATTTTTCCATGTAAGTGCCTTAATTTTGGTGAACATTTGGAACTTGACACTACTGATGCTTTTTCCTCGTGTTTGTGTCACGTTCTCTCACACAATAGCTGAAAGAATAATGTTAAACGCTCACTGGCACAGTCTTCCTAAAAGCCTTGAGGTTTGCCAAGTCTCTGCCTTACAATGTAGAAGTATTTCTGCAGGGTGATGACTTGAATCCAGGTTTCCCGGCCGCCTCGGTCAGCGATGTGAGGGGCGCGCTCAGATAAATAATCTCATTCTTCTACATCAGTTTTGTCATCCTTGCAGAAAGGTCACGTAACCAGCACGTTCTCTGGAAATGAATCCAATCCGCTGACTTGCGAGGGGCTGGAAATCTGACAGATGGAGGTAACAGCTCTCATCTTACTCAGTCTGGAGCTGGAAGCAGCAAACATGGGATCCAGATGTTGCCCCGAACCCGGCAATGTTTACATTCTTTGCAACTGTTGTGGAAAAATGATATAATGTAAAATCCAGCAAGGGTGTTAAATGGGAAGAAACAGACTTCTTCTAGGTATGTCTTAGGAGTCTTCTGCCATTTACAGCGTGTTTGGTTTGGATGAGACTTTCGTCACCAATCAGACACAACATTGAAGTGATGGCCACTGACGAGTCCACCCTTGTATAGATATATATATATTCTGCTCAAGCCATGTAATGTTAGCCATACACCTCTACTGACCATCCAGAATTCACCTGCACTAGGCTAAGCTACCACTTACTTTTCTGGGATGGATCCTTGCAGACATAAAGGAAGCAAGAGGAAGAAATATTACTAATTAGTCTTGTATTTTGGGGCAAGAGCATAATGGATTTTAACATCTATGAATGAAAACATGGACCGCACATCCCAATAGTGTTTACTGATGTATCGCGAATTGTATAGAACTGAAGACAAGGTTAGGTAACATCCGATTGGTCTATAAGAAGCCACTGCCGCATCGCAGCGATCTTCTTAGTGTGTCCCTGGCCTTAAAGATGTGGCGTCATGCGCCAACCACCGCTGAGGCGATTATCTCAGTACAATTCATTGGCGAATATAAAGCTGGAGTTTCAGATGTAGCAACCACCCGTACTTTTCCCCTTACATTGCCCGTTGATAGCAGGCCAAGCCCAAGAGAGTCGCCGCCATCCTGCCTAATAGAGGAGTAACCCATACGGGTGCCCGTCTAATAGGAGTCATGGACACGATGGGGTCTTCAGAAGTTTGGACTTATGTTCTCAACTGTTACTTTAGTAGTGAATGGTCGAGAGGAAAAGTCCGGTTTGGGTGTGGAAACATTGCAGAGGATTGTACGGGATCATAGGTTGTCAGACCACCTTCTGAAGACACAGGCCCTTTGCATTGCCCAGGGTTACATGTCATGTCGATAGATGACCGCAGCCAGAGATTAGGACATTAGGTGAAGAAATGCACGTCTGCATGCAGAAATATTCCACCGCTGCAAGGAGAGGCCAAAGACGCCTTTATTGTAGAAGGACAAGACGTCGTTCCTGAGGATGACATTAGAGTCTCATATACCTTCATTATGTGTGGTTTACTTTCACGGGGTATTCTGGCTTACGTGGATTATCACCGATCCACCGGCAAAGCCCCCTCCAGTCTCTAGAACACGGCACTTGTTCCCCATCATTCTACCCCAGCCATTCTCACATCAATGAAGATGGCCACCCCCCAACGAAGCCAGATGAGAACGTGGCCTAAGGAGGATGTAACCATCATCACCTATCCCGCGCATAGGTGATAGTTTATGTAGACTGGAATATCCCTTTAATTTCAGCTCTTATTTTTCAGAGGCCATTTTGAAACTGAAGCGTGCAATCTGATTGGTTGCTATGAGTTGTGGTTCTGATGCTGCCCCCCCCGCTCAATGTGAACCTGATCTTATAGCTTTATGAGGCTGGGGAATGGGTAGATTTTTTTTCTCCCTTTTTATCTACAATGAAGTCAAGTGGGTCCGAGGTGGGGAAACCTCAATACAAGCAGATGGTTTTCATTCCAGAAAATGGATTAACAAGATTCTCAGATTCAATGCAGCTGCGGCCGGGGAGACAGTTTGATGTTCATCTGGTCACACTTGTACAACGAGCACAACTATTACACCATAAAACTGCTCTCTGTATCACTTGCTAACACAAAGCGCTTTTATACAACACCATTGAGAAAGATGTCCCCCCCCGGCCCACGTCTGCAAACCTGACCCCTCTAAACACTACCTAGAGACATGTAACTTACACCAATGGCAGCCGAGCCGCTCTCTACTCTGACTGCCATTAATCATGGCTCCATCCACACTCCACAACCTGAGAGCCCAGATATCAGTCCTGAGCAGGGTTATTATAAGATGCAGCTGAAGGACTATCCCCCCATCGTTCAGTGCCTCATGTGTGATATCGCTGCTTATGGTTTTGATAAGAACATGTGGAGGAGCAGCCACGGCTGTACAAAAGCTGTTTGATCATCCAGACCTGGTAAACATGTTGCTTTTCACCTCTTCTATGAAAGTAGATTCTCAAGTGTGTGGACAGTAAGTGGGTGGCAGATTTATGTGGTGCGGTAGATTACATTACCCAGCGCTGGGCAGCCATGAAAACGCTGCTTGTCCTCATGCGATTTTGGGACAACAAAAGAACTGATATGTTCTTCTTTAACCATTGACACAAACGCCCAGAAGAAACAGGAGGACATGTCTGCTGCTCCAAGCACATCCACAAGGGGTGAAGAAAGACCGATATTTACATCCGGTCAGGTCTTCTAAGGCCTAAATGACACAAGTCAGAAACATAGCTCCAAAACCTTTCTCCCCGCCATTCTGTGCTTTTATAGAGAATGGAGCATTAGAAATTCTCCGTCTGTTTAAATAATGTGTTAAAAGGACAAGGTAGAAAAGGTGATCAGAGCGGACCGGGGCTTTGCACCTGTTTATTGCCTTCTACCGGTGCTTGGGAACAGTGTAGGTTCCAGCATTCAGACCCCCTGCAATCACTGATTTATCACCAGTCCTGTAGGGGATATACAGTATGTATAATAATGCCCAGTGACTTGTATGTGGCAGGTAAGAGCTGGATATAGGGCCTATAAACCACTACAACCTAGAGCTTCAGAACAGTAACCTCTACTGACCGCACCTCCAGATTCACTTTTTGGCGCAGACCTCATTGATTTGCAAATGTCCGTTATTGAGGGCAAGAGGAGGAATCTTGGCGGATCCATGGATCATCCTCATTTGGGGCTGACTACTTATTTCATACTGAATGTACACGAGAGTCATCATTACAGAGTCTGCAAGTTTACGTTTTAATCTGAATTATGTGAATTCATAGAAAAGTTCTGAGCTTTACACAATGAATTCATAATGTCCAGAAATCGGGAATCCTTTGCAGTTACCAATGAGGAATGAAAACAGGATGTCACATACATTATCCACATGTTTATTTTACATTCAGAACAAAACCAAACCTGTGTACTGTCTGACAATGGGAGGAAATGGCCCAGAAACCTGCACCAAACAGCAAAAGGAGCAGAATTAGGCGGGTGTCAGATTGTCCGGGTCTTAAAGGGGGTTTTCTGGCACTATTTTATTTTCATTACTGTGGACTTTAGAAGTAACAGTCAGGTATCCGTGAGCTACTGCTCTGCTCAGAGTGGTCAGGGACGACTTTGCATTAACAGAGCAGCTCTTTCTCTTCCGGGCTGCTCTGTCGATGGGGCGTCACTGCCGCTTTATGCTGGTTGATTATGCAGTTAGACAGTGCAGAGCCGGCTGTCCATCATGTTGGCTGTCACACCCCACCGACAGAGAGGGCGGAGTAGAAGTCACTGACGACATGACGTCAGCAGAAGCCGCAGGAGCGGACTGTGACTGCTCTGAGCCGGCGCCGCATAGAATAGGGAGTTATTTAGCCACTACCTGCCTGTTCGTTCTTAGGCCCATAGTAAAGCAATTCAAATGCTCTCGGATATCCCCTTTAAAAATAAGTTATCCCCCAACAAGGCTTTCACTGTTTGTAGCAGAATCATAAGTGAAATCATTGTCTATTATTTATGGTTTTTATTAGATCTAATCCTTGTTCTGCAGCAGAAATAATGTGTTTCACACTTTAGAAACAATGAGCAAGAATTTAGTTTTATCACTTTTGTTTTTTAGTTACCTCCGCTGATGTTACATAACCTGTTACCCCGAAAATAAGACATCACCTGAAAATAAGACCTAGTAGAGGTTTTGCTGAATTGATAAATATAAGGCCTACCCGAAAGTAAGACCTAGTAAAGTTTTTGTTTGGAAGCATGCCCGCCGAACAGAACACCAGGGCATGTTGTAAATGGAAATAATGGTAGTAACAAGAAATTCTTGATAGGATACAGCTAGTCTGTGATGACCACTACTGTACAGTATATACAAAATGTTCATTTTATTTTGTTCAAAGATAAATGTGAATTCTTTTTCATGGAAAAATAAGACATCTCCTGAAAATAAGCAAAACAAGAATGCCGCAGAGACACCATCGCATGTTTCTCAACGCTGGCAGGAAACTAGCCAGGTCTTTCACCGAGAAGGAACAACCACGAGAAGGGCAGCCTCCAGTCAAGGAGACCGCCTATGCCAAACATGGTATCCATCCACAGACAGCTGTTTCGGGGTATTTACCCCTCATCAGTGTGGAGTAGGAAACTGGCTAGTAGAAGACTACATAGGTAAGGATGGTTGACCTTGGGGAGATCAACATCCACTGCGTTGAGAAACACGCGATGGTGTCTCCGCGGTGTTGGATGTTGATCTCCCTGAGGTCAACCATCCTTACCTATGTAGTCTTCTACTAGGCATTGCTCCCACTAGCCAGTTTCCTACTCCACACTGATGAGGGGCAAATACCCCGAAACGGCTGTCTGTGGATGGATACCATGTTTGGCATAGGTGGTCTCCTTGACTGGAGACTGCCCTTCCCGTGGTTGTTCCTTCCCGGTGAAAGACCTGGCTAGTTTCCTGCCAGCGTTGAGAAACATGTGATCGTGTCTCCGCGGCATTCTTGTTTTGCATATTTTCCCAGGGGGCCTTGTTCTAGTGTCACTGCGTTGAGAAACATGTGATGGTGTCTCCGCGGTGTTGGATGTTGATCTCCCCGAGGTCAACCATCCTTGCCTATGTAATCCCCTCAAAATTAGACCTAGCACATCTCTGGGAGCAAACATTAATATAAGACCCTGTCTTATTTTTGGGGAAACAGGGTAGTTACATAGGTTGAAAAAGGTTTTCTGGCCATCTAGTTCATCCTTCCTCCACCAGTTCTACATTTTGTCACTAAGTCATTTATAACCAACAATGTTGTGTGTACTGAGGAAATCATCCAGCCCTTTTTTAAAAGCTGTTATAGTATCTGCCATTACTACCTCTTGTGGTCGCATTCCACAGTCTGACCGCTCTAACTGTAAAGAACCCTTTCCTATTTAGCTGTCGGAATCACCTTTCTTCCCCCGCAGTGAGTGCCCCCTGGTCCTTAGTATTGTCTTTAGAAGAAATAAGTCATGTGCCAGTCGTTTATATTGACCACACATGTATTTATAAATATAAATGAGATCTCCTCTGAGGCGTCGTTTTTCTAAGCTAAACATATCTAACTTTTTCAACCTCTCATCATACGGGCGGCCTCCATTACTCATCATACGGGCGGCCTCCATTACTCATCATACGGGCGGCCTCCATTACTCCTCATACAGACGATCTCCATTACTCATCATACGGGCGGCCTCCATTACTCATCATACAGACGATCTCCATTACTCATCATACGGGCGGCCTCCATTACTCATCATACGGGCGGCCTCCATTCCTCCTCATACGGGCGGCCTCCATTACTCATCATACGGGCGGCCTCCATTACTCATCATACGGGCGGCCTCCATTACTCATCATACGGGCGGCCTCCATTACTCATCATACGAGCGGCCTCCATTACCCATCATACGGGCGGCCTCCATTACTCATCATACGGGCGGCCTCCATTACTCATCATACGGGCGGCCTCCATTACTCATCATACGGGCGGCCTCCATTACTCATCATACGGGGGGCCTCCATTACTCATCATACGGGCGGCCTCCATTACTCATCATACGGGCGGCCTCCATTACTCATCATACGGGCGGCCTCCATTACTCATCATACGGGCGGCCTCCATTACTCATCATACGGGCGCCCTCCATTACTCATCATACGGGCGCCCTCCATTCCTTGTAGTAATCTTGTTGCTGCCTTTGAACTGACTCTAACTTCTGAATGTCCTTTTTAAAATGTGGAGCCCAAAACTGGATCCCGTATTCCAGATGTGGCCTTACAAGTGATTTATAGAAGGGTAACAATACGTTGGGATCACGGGATCTAATCTCTTTTTACACACCCTAAAATCTTGTTTGCTTTAGCAGCTGCTGCCTGACATTGAGTGCTGCTGCTCAGCTTATTTGTAATGAGAATCCCCCGCTCTCCTCCTGTTCTGTAGTCCGGAGGTTACTTCCATTTAATGTATACGCAGTTATAGGATTACTACGTCCTAGGTGCATTACTTTACATTTATCAACATTAAATCTCATTGGTCAAGTATCTGCCCATTCTGACATCTTATCCAGATCGTTTTGTAATATTGTACTATCAAGGTCAGTTTTTAATATCCTACATAGTTTGGTGTCATCAGCAAAGACTGACACTTTACTATCAATCTCATCCACAAGGTCATTCATAAAGAGATTTAAAAAAACGGTCATAGCACAGATCCCTGCGGCCCCCACTGCTCCCAGTACAGATCCCCGCAGGCCTCACTGCTCCCAGTATAGATCCCCGCAGGCCTCACTGCTCCCAGTACAGATCCCCGCAGGCCTCACTGCTCCCAGTACAGATCCCTGCGGTCCCCACTGCTCCCAGTACAGATCCCCGCAGGCCTCACTGCTGCCAGTATAGATCCCCGCAGGCCTCACTGCTCCCAGTACAGATCCCCGCAGGCCTCACTGCTCCCAGTACAGATCCCTGCGGTCCCCACTGCTCCCAGTACAGATCCCTGCAGGCCTCACTGCTCCCAGTACAGATCTCTGCGGTCCCCACTGCTCCCAGTACAGATCCCCGCAGGCCTCACTGCTCCCAGTACAGATCCCCGCAGGCCTCACTGCTCCCAGTACAGATCCCCGCAGGCCTCACTGCTCCCAGTACAGATCCCCGCAGGCCTCACTGCTCCCAGTACAGATCCCCGCAGGCCTCACTGCTCCCAGTACAGATCTCTGCGGTCCCCACTGCTGACTATAGCCCATTTAGAGAAGTGTCTCTGAACACTTAAAATATGTCTTGGAAACCAAATTTTATGTTTATTTTCACTTTAATAATAAAATCTCAAAGAATCAACTTCTGTACTAGGTGAAATCTTACAGGAAACAGTGAGTATTGGGTCTGAATTTAGCTCCCACTTGTGGTGAATCCGGACAGCCAATATTCCATCATCTTACTCCGGAACTGTATGAAAGTGGTTATCCCATAAATTGAAAGTAATTTACATTGTAAAAACGCATTTGTGAGAGATGTGACTGAGCGTGTGTCCACCTGCACTCAGCATTTGTGAGAGATGTGACTGATCGTGTGTGTCCACCTGCACTCAGCATATATGAGAGATGTGACTGAGCGTGTGTGTCCACCTGAACTCAGCATTTGTAAGAGATGTGACTGAGCGTGTGTGTCCACCTGTACTCAGCATATATAAGAGATGTGACTGAGCGTGTGTGTCCACCTGAACTCAGCATTTGTGAAAGATGTGACTGAGCGTGTGTCCACCTGAACTCAGCATTTGTAAGAGATGTGACTGAGCGTGTGTGTCCACCTGCACTCAGCATATATGAGAGATGTGACTGAGCGTGTGTGTCCACCTGAACTCAGCATTTGTGAAAGATGTGACTGAGCGTGTGTCCACCTGCACTCAGCATATATGAGAGATGTGACTGAGCGTGTGTCCACCTGCACTCAGCATATATGAGAGATGTGACTGAGCGTGTGTCCACCTGCACTCAGCATATATGAGAGATGTGACTGAGCGTGTGTCCACCTGCACTCAGCATATATGAGAGATGTGACTGAGCGTGTGTCCACCTGAACTCAGCATTTGTAAGAGATGTGACTGAGCGTGTGTGTCCACCTGTACTCAGCATATATAAGAGATGTGACTGAGCGTGTGTGTCCACCTGAACTCAGCATTTGTGAAAGATGTGACTGAGCGTGTGTGTCCACCTGTACTCAGCATATATAAGAGATGTGACTGAGCATGTGTCCACCTGTACTCAGCATATATGAGAGGTGTGACTGAGCGTGTGTGTCCACCTGTACACAGCATATGAGATGTGATTGAGCGTGTGTGTCCACCTGCACTTAGCATATGAGATGTGACTGAGCGTGTGTGTCCACCTGAACTCAGCATTTGTGAAAGATGTGACTGAGTGTGTGTGTCCACCTGCACTCAGCATATATGAGAGATGTGACTGAGCGTGTGTCCACCTGCACTCAGCATATATGAGAGATGTGACTGAGCGTGTGTGTCCACCTGTACTCAGCATATGAGATGTGATTGAGCGTGTGTGTCCACCTGCACTCAGCATATGAGATGTGACTGAGCGTGTGTGTCCACCTGAACTCAGCATTTGTGAAAGATGTGACTGAGCGTGTGTGTCCACCTGCACTCAGCATATACAGTTAGGTCCAGAAATCTTTGGACAGTGACACAATTTTGGCGAGTTGGGCTCTGCATGCCACCACATTGGATTTGAAATGAAACCTCTACAACAGAATTCAAGTGCAGATTGTAATGTTTAATTTGAAGGTTTGAACAAAAATATCTGATAGAAATTGTAGGAATTGTCACATTTCTTTACAAACACTTCACATTTTAGGAGGTCAAAAGTAATTGGACAAATAAACCAAACCCAAACAAAATATTTTTATTTTCAATATTTTGTTGCGAATCCTTTGGAGGCAATCACTGGCTTAAGTCTGGAACCCATGGACATCACCAAACGCTGGGTTTCCTCCTTCTTAATGCTTTGCCAGGCCTTTACAGCCGCAGCCTTCAGGTCTTGCTTGTTTGTGGGTCTTTCCGTCTTAAGTCTGGATTTGAGCAAGTGAAATGCATGCTCAATTGGGTTAAGATCTGGTGATTGACTTGGCCATTGCAGAATGTTCCACTTTTTTGCACTCATGAACTCCTGGGTAGCTTTGGCTGTATGCTTGGGGGTCATTGTCCATCTGTACTATGAAGTGCCGTCCGATCAACTTTGCGGCATTTGGCTGAATCTGGGCTGAAAGTATATCCCGGTACACTTCAGAATTCATCCGGCTACTCTTGTCTGCGGTTATGTCATCAGTAAACACAAGTGACCCAGTGCCATTGAAAGCCATGCATGCCCATGCCATCACGTTGCCTCCACCATGTTTTACAGAGGATGTGGTGTGCCTTGGATCATGTGCCGTTCCCTTTCTTCTCCAAACTTTTTTCTTCCCATCATTCTGGTACAGGTTGATCTTTGTCTCATCTGTCCATAGAATACTTTTCCAGAACTGAGCTGGCTTCATGAGGTGTTTTTCAGCAAATGTAACTCTGGCCTGTCTATTTTTGGAATTGATGAATGGTTTGCATCTAGATGTGAACCCTTTGTATTTACTTTCATGGAGTCTTCTCTTTACTGTTGACTGAGAGACAGATACACCTACTTCACTGAGAGTGTTCTGGACTTCAGTTGATGTTGTGAACGGGTTCTTCTTCACCAAAGAAAGTATGCGGCGATCATCCACCACTGTTGTCATTCGTGGACGCCCAGGCCTTTTTGAGTTCCCAAGCTCACCAGTCAATTCCTTTTTTCTCAGAATGTACCCAACTGCTGATCTTGCTACTCCAAGCATGTCTGCTATCTCTCTGATGGATTTTTTCTTTTTTTTCAGCCTCAGGATGTTCTGCTTCACCTCAATTGAGAGTTCCTTAGACCGTATGTTGTCTGGTCACAGCAACAGCTTCCAAATGCAAAACCACACACCTGTAATCAGCCCCAGACCTTTTAACTACTTCATTGATTACAGGTTAATGAGGGAGACGCCTTCAGAGTTAATTGCAGCCCTTAGAGTCCCTTGTCCAATTACTTTTGGTCCCTTGAAAAAGAGGAGGCTATGCATTACAGAGCTATGATTCCTAAACCCTTTCTCCGATTTGGATGTGAAAACTCTCATATTGCAGCTGGGAGTGTGCACTTTCAGCCCATATTATATATAGAATTGTATTTCTGAACATGTTTTTGTCAACAGCTAAAATAACAAAACTTGTGTCACTGTCCAAATATTTCTGGACCTAACTGTATGAGAGATGTGACTGAGCGTGTGTCCACCTGTACTCAGCATATATGAGATGTGACTGAGCGTGTGTGTCCACCTGCACTTAGCAGATATGAGATGTGACTGAGCGTGTGTGTCCACCTGCACTCAGCATATATGAGATGTGACTGAGCGTGTGTGTCCACCTGCACTTAGCAGATATGAGATGTGACTGAGCGTGTGTCCACCTGCACTCAGCATATATGAGATGTGACTGAGCGTGTGTCCACCTGCACTCAGCAGATATGAGATGTGACTGAGCGTGTGTGTCCACCTGTGCTCTGGGCATTAGGTAGACATTAGTGATTTTCACAGTGCTTGGCTCCATAGTATGTAGGTGAATGTCAGAACTCTGTGCCAGATGCAGGAAAATGATATTGTTTTAAAAAATGGAGGCGGATGCAGAAGTAATGTCTCTGTTAATGCAAAATATTTTTTTTGTGGGGTTAGGGATTCTCCATAATCTTTCATCACATTTTCCCCTTACACTTCAAGTGTTCTGACTGCAAAGCCAGATATGATAAATGGAAGAATTGTGTCTCCTCCACGTCCTGAGAGTAGAGGTGACCACCGTATAGAGCAGACCCGGCCACGCACCTTATAGAGCAGACCCGGCCACGCACCGTATAGAGCAGACCCGGCCACGCACCGTATAGAGCAGACCCGACCACGCACCGTATAGAGCAGACCCGGCCACGCACCGTATAGAGCAGACCCGACCACGCACCGTATAGAGCAGACCCGGCCACGCACCGTATAGAGCAGACCCGGCCACGCACCGTATAGAGCAGACCCGGCCACGCACCGTATAGAGCAGACCCAGCCACGCACCGTATAGAGCAGACCCGACCACGCACCGTATAGAGCAGACCCGGCCACGCACCGTATAGAGCAGACCCGGCCACGCACCGTATAGAGCAGACCCGGCCACGCACCGTATAGAGCAGACCCGGCCACGCACCGTATAGAGCAGACCCGGCCACGCACCGTATAGAGCAGACCCGACCACGCACCGTATAGAGCAGACCCGGCCACGCACCGTATAGAGCAGACCCGGCCACGCACCGTATAGAGCAGACCCGGCCACGCACCGTATAGAGCAGACCCGGCCACACACCGTATAGAGCAGACCCGGCCACGCACCGTATAGAGCAGACCCGGCCACGCACCGTATAGAGCAGACCCGGCCACGCACCGTATAGAGCAGACCCGGCCACGCACCGTATAGAGCAGACCCGGCCACGCACCGTATAGAGCAGACCCGGCCACGCACATGTCTGTATTTACCAGTAACACACCGTCGGTTTCTACTACTTCGGGTCAGGTACGGTACCTGCTGCGTTTATAGTGTTTTCTACAGAGGTATTGTATGATACAAGAGCAATCACCCAACTTCTGTATTTTTATTAGTAGGATCTACAGTGCTCTGCATAAATACGTAAGTACATATAAGTACACCCCCTTTGAACAGTAAGATTTTAACCAATATGCCACTGAATACAAGAAAAAATTGGGAAATTTTGACTTTCCCAGAATATTTTTCCCCCATAACATGACATTAATGTTAATAGTCACATATATTATAATATTATTCTATATTTGATTATATTGTATTATAACTGAATTTTCGTTGCAGAATCTTCAGTTTTCATCAGATTATTGCTGCAGTAATTACTGCAGCGAACATTATTATTATTTATTATTATAGCGCCATTTAACCATGGCGCTTATCATACACTGCTAAATCCAGTATTGTGTATGACGCCATGATGTGTAAGGACGGCACCGGGGCTTCTAGACCAGGAATGGACGGTGACATATTACATCATCCATCTTTCTCCATCTTCAGAACAAGCTCTTCTTTAGCCTTGACGCTGGATCTAGTGGTGACAACTTGTCTCCTCAGAACTCCCCATACAGGCTCGGTTGTCAGATCCAGAGACACTCTGCCCCCGAATCTCTGTCACCTGTTCTTCAGAAAAGCAGCAGTGGCCTCAGATGTGAGTTTTCGATCATTGTCATATAAGCGAAGAACTAGTCTACTGAGGGCCGGAGTGATGGCGGCATCTTCTTCATCACAATAGAGCTGCACATCTGTGACGTCATGATCCAGTCAATGACATGCAACCCTCGATACCGGCAGCTCATGTGCCCCCCGACACTAGCAGCTCATGTGCCCCCTGACACTAGCAGCTCATATGCCCCCCGACACTAGCAGGTCATGTGCCCCCCGACACCGGCAGCTCACGTGCCCCCCGACACTAGCAGGTCATGTGCCCCCCGACACCGGCAGCTCACGTGCCCCCCGACACTGGCAGCTCATGTGATGCCCCCCGACATCAACAACTCATGTTCCCCCCCGACACCAGCAGCTCATGTGCCCCCCGACACCAGCAGCTCATGTGCCCCCCGACACCAGCAGCTTGTGTGCCCTACGTAAGGACACGGCGACCACCATATTTCACTTTAGGAACCAGGTGTATCGAATAATGAAACCAAAAAACAAAAAAGTATTCAGCCTACCGTTGTATGCCTTGAATATCAAAAAATATCTGATGCACGGAGGATCACCAGGTTGGAGGCTCAGGGGAACAGACTTCAAAATATGTAGAAAAACATCCAGCACCAGAACAGGAATCCAACCAGGAAGATGAATAAAACTTTTCATGTTTCGGACCCTAGAACATGGTCCTTACTCATAGGTACTCCTATGAGTAAGGACCGTGTTCTAGGGTCCGAAACATGTCAGGTTTTGGTCATGTTTTTTAATTTTGTATGTATTTTTAACATTATGATCTAAATAAAACAGAAGACTTGTTTTATTCATCTTCCTGGCTGGATTCCTGTTATGCTGCTGTATCGAAAAATGGTTGTCACACCGAAACGAGGACTGCTCGGTGCTCTGCACAAGATGAGGGTTACAGCAGGGAGGATGTAAAGGAAGGCCCTGGCGATAGGGAGAGGGGTCATGATCTAACTCACCTGTGGCTGATCCCTGAGGTCCCTAGACGGGACCTTCTTCCCCCATGTGCGACCATGTGTCTAGGACCTAGCTGACCCTAGTCTAGCCCTGTCCAATGGGCGAGCCAGCAAGACATGTGTTAATTCTATTGTAAAGACAACATGAGGAAGAGGAGACAAACAAGGGAAACCGATTAAACTCAAATTCTTCTCCTGAGAGATTGCACCGCATATGCTGGAAAGATCACCACTGCTTTCTCCAAAGACAACTCCTTCTTAGGTCAGCATAGAATGAACTATAGCCGGCACGGGGAGAAGAGAATGGCTGCAGCTAAGATCACAACTACCTGTTTAATCACAGCAGGATAGAAAGGAACCTTAACCCCTTCAGCATCGGATGGAATTAAATAAGCTCCAACTTGGGGTAAATGACAAGCGAGCATTAAAGAGGATCTGTGATCAACTAAATGCTGTGACCTGATCCCAGATCCCCCAAGGCCTCATCAGGCCCTAACCTACTCGTGACAGTTCTGTTAGAAAAATGTATGGTGCCTACTGGCTACATAGACCAGTGGAAGGAGCTTCTGTGTTGGCAGGTGATTCAGTAGGTATTTACTACTTATTTTGTTATTTTAAAGCATACGCAGCCTTGGTTCCAATATTTAATTTAAATGGAAAATGCTTTTAGGTTTGTGTAATGAGGCAAATGTCTCTTGCACTTGTTCTCCTTCTATTGTTCCTTCTATACCTTTGCTGTTTCTGGAATTGGTTTTCTCTTTTCTTGACCACTGGGTAGTGGGAATCCCCCTGGCGGACACAGGCGGAAAAGGGCCCCTGTGCAAGAACATTATATGGGCCTTTTTCAGTCCAATAACTGATCAAAATTCACAATTCCTCCTGCTTTGGAGGTGTTATTGGGCCCCTGTGCAGCTGCACCAATGATATGTCTGTCCCTGGGTAATCCATAAAATATCTTTCTTTGATAAAATTATTAGAAGCTTTCAGGAAAATTAGAACCTCTTTCGTATCCTTCAACTTGTCTTTTTGAACCTTCGGCTTTCAGGATACTTCTGGCTCTGTGCTTACAATGAGGATATCCTGAGATCACAGGAGCGTTTTTCCGGTCATACATATACGTCCCTGTATCCCCGGGTTTACAACAGACACAAAACCAACAAGGGCATGCCATACATCTGAGGAGGTCAGGTGGACGTTCCTCCCGGAGATGGGCAGGAGTTGATGTTTTTTTCTTCTCAGCAGCCGCACACTTACACGCAGATCAGTGTGAATATAATGATCAGTAACTAAAGATTTCTCTTCGTCTGTTAGTGCAGATTTATTATATTGTCGAAGAATGGACACAGATTTGACCTTTAGGAACTGAAATCCTTTGTGTCTAGTCCATCGTACATATTGCAGGGGTCATTACACGGAGTCATAACAGGCAATCCCTTCAGAGGTATACCTAGTAACACCGCAAGCACTACAGGCTGGATATTTTCACCTGCTATGACACATTTTAACAACCTGTAAGGCTATGTGCGCACGTTGCATACTGGCCCTGCAGAAATTTTTGCAGCGATTTGAACAGCACACGTGCGCTTCAAATCGCTGCAGAAAGAGTCCGTAGTGAAAAAAAAAAGCCGATTCCATGCGCTCTGCCTGCAGCTCCTGCCATAGACAGAGCGGGGACTGCAGGCAGAACGCAGGAAAGAAGTGACATGTCACTTCTTAGAACGCACGTCTCCTGCATAATCTTCATAGATTATGCTGGGGACGCAGGACGCATGCAGTTACGCTGCGGTGCAGATCGGAGCGTAACTGCATGCAAATACGCAACGTGCGCACATAGTCTAATTGTGAACATGTTTTTAGCCTCCAAATAAATGAGTGTTTCAATTTACTGCTAGGAGTGAGGGATCCTGAAAATGGCCAGAAATTAATCTGTGAAGCCACATAGCTGCTAGACAGAGGTTACAATACAAATGGCAACAAAAATGTGGCCATTCTTTATCCGAGATGCAGATCAAGCTTGTCCGGTCAAATCAATGGCGCCATGAAAGAAACCATCAGCACAAGGGAGCCATCCGAATGAAGCCTAAGGCCCTGACTCATCAAGAGCAGTTACATAGTTACTTAGGTTGAAAAAAGACCTAGGTCCATCTAGTTCAACCTTCCTCCACCAGTTCTACATTTAGTCACTAAGTCATTTATAACCAACAATGTTTTGTGTACTGAGGAAATCATCCAGCCCTTTTTTAAAAGCTGTTATAGTATCTGCCATTACTACCTCTTGTGGTAGTGTATTCCACAGTCTGACTGCTCTAACTGTAAAGAACCCTTTCCTATTTAGGTGTCGGAATCGCTTTTCTTCCACTCGCAGTGAGTGCCCCCTGGTCCTTAGTACTGTCTTTGGAAGAAATAAGTCATGTGCCAGTCCTTTATATTGACCACACATGTATTTATACATATAAATGAGATCTCCTCTGAGACGTCTTTTTTCTAAGCTAAACATATCTAACTTTTTCAACCTGTCATCATACGGGCGGCCTCCATTCCTTGTAATAGTCTAGTTGCCCGCCTTTGAACTGACTCTAACTTCTGAATGTCCTTTTTAAAATGTGGAGCCCAAAACTGGATCCCGTATTCCAGATGTGGCCTTACAAGGGATTTATAGAGGGGTAACAATACGTTGGGATCACGGGATCTAATCTCTCTTTTTATACACCCTAAAATCTTGTTTGCTTTAGCAGCTGCTGCTTGACATTGAATGCTGCTGCTCAGCTTATTTGTAATGAGAATACCCAAGTCCTTCTCCTGTTCTGTAGTCCGGAGGTTACTTCCATTTAATGTATACGCAGCTATAGGATTACTCCGTCCTAGGTGCATTACTTTACATTGATCAACATTAAATCTCATTTGCAAAGTATCTGCCCATTCTGACATCTTATCCAGATCTTTTTGTAATATTGTACTATCCAGGTTAGTTTTTAATATCCTACATAGTTTGGTGTCATCGGCAAAGACTGACACTGTACTATCAATCCATCCACAAGGTCATTAATAAAGAGAGTAAAAAGAATCGGTCCAAGCACAGATCCCTGCGGCACCCCACTGCTGACTATAGCCCATTTAGAGAATGTACCATTTATGACTACTCTTTGCTTCCTATCGTTTAGCCAATTCCTTACCCAGTTGCACATAGTTTCCCCCAGTCCTTGCTTCTGGAGCTTTAGTATAAGGCTATTATGTGGTACAGTATCAAATGCCTTTGCAAAGTCCAAATAAATCACATCAGCTGCATTACCAATATCCAGGTCTGCACTTACCCCCTCATAGAACCCCAACAGGTTGGTCAGACATGACTTATCTTTCATGAATCCATGCTGTTTGTCAGTTATCATATTATTTTCTGCAATATATTTTTGCATGTCATCCCTTAAAATGCCCTCAAAAACTTTGCATACTACTGATGTCAGGCTTACTGGACGGTAGTTGCCTGGATCTACCCTCTTACCTTTCTTAAATATCGGTACCACATCAGCAATCCTCCAATCCTGAGGCACCAACCCTGTTACAAGTGAGTCTAAAAAGATGAGATACAGCGGTCTGTCGATTACGGAGCTCAATTCCCTCAATATTCGTGGATGAATGCCATCTGGCCCTGGGGATTTGTCAATGTTTAATTTACTCAGACGTAGGCGTACTTCATCTTGTGTTAAATTAATTATATCGGGTGGTGGACTTTGATTTTTCACTTGTTGAATGATCCCTGGTACAGTCAGTTCCTTGGTGAATACAGATGAGAAATGCCTATTTAATATCTCAGTCTTTTGTTTGTCCTCTTTAACTAACTTGTTATTATATTTTAAGGGGCCGATACTATCCTTTGTTTTCCTTTTGGCATTAATGTATTTATAAAAGATGTTGGGATTTATTTTAATGTCATTGGCGATTTTTGTTTCAGTAGCTAATTTTGCTTGTTTGATTTCTTTTTTACATTTCCTATTGATATCTTTATACTCCTGCAATGCTATTTCTGTATTCTCAGCCTTTAAGATTTTAAATGCCCTTTGTTTTTGTTTTATTATACTTTGTACAGTCTTATTTATCCATAGTGGTTTCTTTTTATTCCTGGACATTTTATTACCAGAGGGTATACGTTTTTTACAGAACTCTAGTAGTATATCCTTAAACTTACCCCATTTATGTTCGGTATCCCCAGTTACCATGACTTTGTCCCAATCTACACATTTAAGCTCTTCCCTTAATTTGTTGAAATCAGCTTTCCTAAAATTCCAGGTTTTAGCATTCCCCCTTTGAAATGTTCTATTGAATATTATGTTGAAGCTTACCATATTATGATCGCTGGTGCCCAAGTGCTCCCGGACCTGTAGATCTGAAATTGTATCCGGTCTATTTGACAGGACCAGATCTAGCAAATTATCTCCCCTGGTCGGTTCATCTACCATCTGAGAGAGGAAATGGTCTTGAATGGTAGATAAGAACTTACAGCTTTTAGCAGAACCAGAAGATTCTATGTCCCACTGAATGTCTGGATAGTTGAAATCCCCCATAATAAGAACCCGATTATTATTATTAGCTGCCTTGCCAGTGATTTTTTTTGTTCACAAGTCTTAATGATGGGGCATGGTGGAGTCAAACTCGCCTCTTCCAGAATCGGGAGCGTCTGACGAGTAGCGTGTGCCACATTAGAAATTTTACAGTAAGGAACGCCACTCCGCCACTACCTGTCACGCCCAAACTCCGCCACTACCTGTCACGCCCAAACTCCGTCACTACCTGTCACGCCCAAACTCCGCCACTACCTGTCACGCCCAAACTCCGTCACTACCTGTCACGCCCAAACTCCGCCACTACCTGTCACGCCCAAACTCCGCCACTACCTGTCACGCCCAAACTCCGCCACTACCTGTCACGCCCAAACTCCGCCACTACCTGTCACTCCCAAACTCCGCCACTACCAGTCATGCCCAAACTCTGCCACTACCTGTCACGCCCAAACTCCGCCACTACCTGTGACGCCCAAACTCCACCCAGCTCTGCCCATTTTAGCGTATATGGGGAAAACTGTCGCGAAAAAAGGCAAAAGTTGCAAGCTTTTTGTGCTACTCCGAGTTGCGCCAAAATGTAATTTTATGACTTTTCAGAACAATTTATGCCAGAATTCTGGAGAAATTACTTTGATGAATTGAGGACTAAGTGTGAGGGAATTGCACCCACCTGTGTCAGAACAGTCCAGAAGGGGACTATTACATCATTACATTGTGCTGGTTCCCTCAGACACGTCCTCGTGTACAGGATTATATATTCTAATAATACTTGCATGCAGCGTATGACATGATATGATGACATGACGGCGACAAGCTTCCTGAATACGGGTTATACTATGATTCAGACCCTGTGACCGAGTACAGGGGGGTCTTAAGATCAAACCATAATGTTAAAGGGTTAGTCCCCATCCTCCAAAAGGGTCATTCCGTGTCAAGTGGACCAGTTTTAAAAATCGTCCCCACTCGACGTTCTCCGATTTTGCTGAAAATTTATAAGGATGTACATGTATGTTTGAAAAGAGGTTCTGTAAATTTTTAGGGCCAGATCTCAAATATATTGGGCAGTGTTGACCTTTCACTGGAGGCCCCCCCGAAGCCTGCGGCTTCAGCTAAGAGGATTGTGCACACTTTGGCACATAGCCATTAGAGGTCTATACTGGCTATGATGCTGAAATTTGGCATACTAGCTCAACTTTTGCTGCTAAACGCGATAAAATTATTACCGCCTATGACAAAACAATATTTCGCCGAAATATTGTTTTGTCATAGCCGGTAATAATTTTATCGCGTTTAGCAGGAAAAGTTGAGCTAGTATGCCAAATTTCAGCAGCATAGCCAGTATAGAGCTCTAATGGCTATGTGCCAAAGTCTGCACAATCCTCTTAGCTGAAGCCGCAGGCTCGGGGGGGGCCTCCAGTGAAAGGTCAACAGTGCCCAATATATTTGAGATCTGGCCCTAAAAATGTACAGAACCTCTTTTCAAACATACATGTACATCCTTATAAATTTTCAGCAAAATCGGAGAACGTCGAGTGGGGACCATTGATCCACTTGACACGGAATGACCCAAAAATAAGTAACTGATGCTCCATCTGTGTGATGGGGATAACTTGCTGTTCCCTGGGCGCCTGACTGCTGAGACCCCCGACAATCCTGAGAACAGGGCTCTGCGTCCCCGTCTTGAATGGAGCGATGGTGCACATACCCTGCCTGCACCACATTCACTGGAAGTAGTTGAGTGCAGCTCTGGGTTTTCTCCGGGAATCCCATGGACAATGAATTCAGCAGTGGGGGAGTACGCGCCCTCCTTTCCATGTAGGATTTGGAGGCAGAGGCTCAGCTCGAAGCTTCAGGGCCCCGATCTTCAGATCACTGAGGTTTGGCTTCTCAGCAATTAGCAACTTGATGATTTGGGGTTAACTGTGTATCGGATGGCTCAATATTTGGATTGTCTCGTAGATCGATCCCTATGGAAAGCCATAAGCGGAAAGGTTCAGAAGACTTCAGTAAGACTCTGCCTGGTCACATTCTATCTGCCCCATAGAAGGGATCAGCTCAGTCAGTTTGGTCACATTTTATCCTGAAATTTCAAGAGCTGGAACATTTTGAAATGAAACCCCTTTTTTAGTCTAAATGATCAGAAAGTAGAGGATTCTCTATCCGTGAAGAGTGCTGCAAATATTACAAGTTTACTGCTCCTGGAGGGGCGACGTTTTGGATTTTTTTTTTGTTCTGTGGCTTTTATGGTGGACAGTTGATGAAAATATTATATATGGAAATGTCACAAGATTTTGGGAATGTGGAGTGTAAAATAAGGGGCCCCTTCCCGCCGCCCTCCACCGCTCCGCCTGGCTTCTAACATATTGAAACATTTTGTTTCTTAATAAGAGTGTTTAAGGGGAGAGGGTCAGAGGTCAGTCTGAGCGCCTGCAGCCTCCATCTCTCCGCAAGGGAACCCACTAGCCGAGGGGGAAAGAAAACATTATACATTCCTCTGCATTTCACGACATTATTATTAACCCCTTCTTCAGACTGTAGGCAGTGGGGCGAGCGGAGAAATGCCGAATTGTATCATCGCTCTAGATCATGTAAAAAAACATGATAAAGCCTGTCCACAGCACGCTGCTATAGGAGCCGACGAACAGCTCTCATCCATTGTTACCTATGGTCACAAGGCTGCAAAAAGCAGCTCAGACAAGATAAATCTACAGTCAGGAAAAAAAATCTGAGAAAGAATACGTATCAGTAACTAGAAATAATTAAAAATTCCCTTTAAACTTTCCCTATCAGCAGATCCCAACAAACCGCGTAATGAAAGCTCCATCCGGCCATTATCAGAGCTGATCCCGGGAGGAGCGGACGGGTAAAGGCCTGTGCCCATGTCCTGCCCCAGGACACATCATGGCCGTGTGGTCTCCCCCTTTACTGATCCCCATTGCATCCCGTATGGCCTCAGCTCCTCTCGGGGTCTCCACCTCTTCCAGCCGCTGACCGTGACTGATTATTGAGCAGCATTGGGGTTTATTAATCGAGGCCTCTGAGCTAATGACGCTTCATGACGATTCATCACACTCTGAAATGCAGATTAGGGGCAAAATCTGCATTAAAAATTAAAGGAAAAGATCAATAATTTTTGGCGCTCCTTGTACATGATAAATGACTGCTGCTGCTGTTACTCCAACACTCGGGGACAAGGCCACGGTAATAGAAGACACGATTTCCCCATTTACTCATCGATATGCCAACGTGTCATGTGACTATACTATTCTTCAGACACGATACATTGTTACTATTCCATGCTACCTTACATTGGGATATGCTATGGCAGCTCTGGGGGATGGGCAGCTCTGGGGGATGGGCAGCCTGGGCTCCGTCATCTGCGGTGGCTTCTGCATCATCCGTCTGCAGCTTAGTGACCATAATGCAGGTAAAGTGTGAGGAATGATGAGCCGGCAGTGTCAGGTAGGCCGCACTTGTCTACTAATGGTTTATGGTTAGATTTACACACCTCTGTGTTTTGAAGTCTTTTTGGGTTTTTTTCATGGACACAATCACCCACCTCTGCCCCCTTCATGGTGATCGCTACATATTCCACCAGAAGTCTGAAAAGTTCTCCCTGGTCATGTTATAAGTCAAGGCAAACAAGCCTCCCCGAGTCCCCCAGCTAGACTGGTCCAGCCTGCCAGCAAGCCTGTGGCTAACATCATTCCCATGTGGATTTACTAGCCAAAAGAAAATTACTGCCTGATTGAAACCATATGAGGGAGCGAGCGGAGAAAGTACAAGATACACAGGAAGGGCTTGTGTTCTGGAGCATGACTGCACCCTCAATCATTATGCAGCTATCTGATTTATAGGGGCGATCAGCGGATATCAAACATTCATTTACCACCTCCCGAGATTTGTAAAAACTGATACATATTTATTATTCCACTGAGGTATCACAGGGCACAGGCTGTCGTCTGTCTGCAAAATTCACTGGTAATGCAGCAAATTTCCAGAATCCATGCACGCATGGTCATGAGTGCTGAATGTTGGAGCTTTTCCACTTTTTACCAGATTTGTTGCTGAAATTTCCGTGGTTGAAAATCTGTTCCATTAATCTGAATATGGCTGTCTTGGCTTAAGGCAGTTAAGGCAGCACTGGAAAGTGTGAATGCAGCATTAGTAAAACCTCCCCTACTATGTCAGTCACCACATTTTATAAATTTGGAGCACATTACATGTTGCATTCCACTTCTACACTGCATTTACATGTCTGACAACTTCAGAGCTGAAACCTCCCAGCATTCCATGCTTGTTTATTAAAATAAAGCGTCTTATTATCTGTATATTATTATGTATGTATCAGTGTGAGTTTGTGTATCTGTACAATTTTGAGTGTTTTTGTGTCTGTGTAATTGTGTCTTGGTCTGTGCGCCTGTGTTTGTGTCTACGTATCTAATCATATATGACTGTGTATCGCTGTGTATCTGTGTGTCTGTGTAATTGTGTCTGGCTCTGTGCGTCTGTGTTTGTGTCTACGTATCTAATCATATATGACTGTGTATCGCTGTGTATCTGTGTGTCTGTGTATATGACACAGTGCTTGCATTGATTAGTGTATAGTTGTGTGTACGAGTTATTACATGGCGTGGTCAGCATATCAGACGTTCCAGAAGCACCGGCCAGTGAAGCTTGAGAAGCATCGGAGGCGTTTCAGGCCCTGATCTCCCTGGACTTGAAGGGGTTATATCCTCTCACACAGACATTGTAGTATTTGCATCTGAATTTGATTAAATCCATCCCAGCTACCAAATCCTCAGGTTACTGCTGTACCGACTCCCAAAGCCCAGAATTATTCAATTCATTTCATTTAACAAGACTTTGCAAAATTAACCGTCTAATTACTGAGCGCAGATCGTGTTTCTCGCTGGTATTTTCACCCTTCTGTTACCACAAAAACTTGTCCGACTGTGGAGGGCGGCGCATTCCTACATTCAGTAACGGTTGGCGGCTGCAGAACAAACTCTGCGGCTTCTTTATTCTGTGTATGTGTTCCATGCAAGCTGCCGATTACTGCAGACTGAGGAAGTCCAGGACATTTAGCTTCTGCATACATTGTCTGTGTCTGGACAAGGTCCACAGTGCAGAATGAGTACAATATGCATCCAGGAGAGCAGAATACAACCCTAATTTCCAAAGTGTTGAGATGCTATGTCAAATGTAAAGACAAGAAAAATGCCATTATTTGGAAACCCCTTATTCACAATACAACATAGACAAGATGAGAAGGTGAACTTTAAACATTTTAAAAAATCAACTCATTCTAATTCATTTAGAAACCGATGCCAGCACATCTCAAAACAATTGGAACAAAGTTAACAAAAGCTGGAAAAGTAAATGGTACTAATGAAAAATGTTCAACCAAGTCACATGATTGTCTATTAAAAGAGCATGTGGAGAGGCAGAGTCTCTCAGAAGCAAAGGTGGTCAGAGGACACTGACCTGGGAACAACTGTGTCTAACAATTGTGGAACAATTTCAGATAAATGAATATCCACCATGTACAGCACGTAAGATCACCAAAAGATTCCCAGATTCTGGAGAAATCTATGTGCACAAAGGACAAGGCTGATGATCAGTGTTGGACGCTCTAAGATCTATGGACCTAGAGGCAGCTCTGTATTAATGTAAAAATCAAGACTATTCACGGCATGTGTAAAACGTTTTTCAATTTCAAAATACCTTTATATTGAACATAAAAAAATACATCCATAATTAAACCGTTTAAAATCAGACTTTCACCATTTTTACCATAATGTGACAGATCCAGAATTGGGTATCCATAAGATGGGAACACATCTCTGCTCCCATTTCTCACCTGCATGTACCGGTAACCTCTGATCCTTACAAGATCTCCTTCTCTACTCCCCTCGTATCTCCTCTTCCCACAATTGCATCCAAGATTTCTCCCGTGCATCCCCCATACTCTGTAACTCTCTACCCCAACACATCAGACTCTCACCTACTGTGAAAACCTTCAAAAGGAACCTGAAGAACCACCTCAGATAAGCCTACAACCATCAGTAACCCTCAGTCCCCTTCAGTGCTGCACGACCATCCCTACCCTCACCTACTGTATCCTCAGACATCCCTTGTAGGCTGTGAGCCGTCGCGGGCAGGGTCTTCTCTCCTCCAGTACCGGTCTGTGCCTTGTATTTGTCCCTATTATGTGTACCCCTTTTCACATGTAAAGCACCATGGAATAAATGGCGCTATAATAATAAATAATAATAATAATTTAATGTCCAGAAGAGACAATGCAAAGAGACATAGTACCCGCACCTGGGTAACGTTCTGGGGTCTGCGCCCTTTCTCAAGTACGTAGCTCAACGTCACATCATCTTTAAATAGCAAACCCTGTGAAAACCAACATCAATCCTAACATAGGTATTATAACTCAAACTTCTAGATATTCGTATAAACATCTAACCTCAAATTTAGAAACACATTATTCAAATATTTTAATAATAATCAAATAATCAGTGTCTACAGTAATTATGGCTACAAATCACCAGCTGCGGGATATTCTCACAAATATACCCTGAAATCACAATTCTCATTCATGCCATTAGTAGGGATGAGTAAACTGGAATGGTAAAGTTCGGGGTTCATACCGGATACCTAGTGTCCGTGGCTTGAGCTTGAGCACTGAGTTTTCATGGAGGTCCTTGTTGGAGTTCAGGTGCTGAATAAAGTTTCTTGAAACTCTGCAGCACAGCACAGCTCTTCAGCTCTTCAGATGCCTGCATGCTGCTGTGAACAAACTAATAAAAAAAAAAATGACATGGGGTTCCCCCTATTTTTGATAACCAGCACAGGTAAAGTAGATGGTTGGGGGCTGTTATTACCCGCCTGTGAAGGCCTATTGTTATTTGGCACTTCCCAGCCTAAAACAGCAGCCCCCAGTCTCCTCAAAAGTGGCACATCCATTACATGTGCTAATTCTGGTGCTTTGACCGGCTTTTTCTGATTGCCCTGGCGCGGTCCAGTCAGGGTAATACTTTTGGGGTTGATCTCAGCTGTGTAGTGTCAGGTGGCATCAACTTCATCGGTAAGTAATGTAGAGGCATCTATCAGACACCCCCATTACTAAGCCTCGTTATGAGAATGTTCTGAGAACAACTCTCCATAGTTCACTCACGGTCAGCGGCAGGTACGGACTTTCTCACAACCGTGCTTGCCTCTGACCTGGAGTGACCATTTGAATCCTCATTGTAAGAACATTCTGAGAACAAGGCTCCATAGAATTCGATGGACATTGTGGGACATTAAACCACTGGATTACGTCGGAACTTTGAGGATATCTTTTTAAATAATTGGTGAATAAGGGAGTGCGGGGGAGTCTTTATTCAAATAAACTATTTTTTTTTCCAGTGTGTGTGTTTTTTAACTGTACACTTACCGGGTTAGTAATGTGAGTGTCTGATAGATGCCTCTTTGTTACCCTGTTTCCCCGAAAATAAGACAGTGTCTTATATTAATTTTTGCTCCCAGAGTTGCGCTAGGTCTTATTTTCAGGGGATGTCTTATTTTTCCATCAAGAAAAATTCACATTTATTGTTCAATAGAAAAAATGAACATTTATTATATACTGCACAGTAGTTGTCAGAAACCAGCATAAACAGACAAACTGTGAATCCTATCAAGAATTTCTTGTTACTACCATTATTTCCATGTACAACATGCCCTGGTGTTCTGTTCGGCAGGCATAATTCCAAACAAAAACTTTGCTAGGTCTTACATTCGGGGGAGGCCTTATATTTAGCAATTCAGCAAAAACTCTACTAGGTCTTATTTTCAGGGGATGTCTTATTTTCGGGGAAACAGGGTACTAACCCCTGGCTTGATGCCAGCTCTCAATTCACAGCTGAAATCAACCTCAAAAATATTACCCCAATTGCCACCACTCCAGGACAATTGGAAAGAGCCATGCAAAGGCTCTTCCAGCCGCAAGCTGCTATTTTTAGGCTGGGAAGGGCCGAATAACCATGGACCTTCCCACCCTGTTAATATCAGCCCCCAGCTGTCTGCTTTAGCTGCTCTGGTTTTCAGAAATAGTGGAGAACCCATGTCTTTTTATGTATTCCCTATCCACATTTGTTTGTAGGCCAATTGTCCTGCTCTTGCCCCCTTTTTGCTTCCTTTTGCAGCCCCCTAGCCCTTACTATGACCTTTGTACACTACCAAAGTTCAGGTCCCCATTGACATATATGGGGTCTTGGGTCAAGTCTGCATCCCAAACAGAACTTTTAACTAAAGTCCAGCTGAACCTGGGCAACATCCACGGGTCCTCTCCCTAGCCATTAGCAGTAACAATATATACAAAATACTTAACAAGTCACTGTGCAATCTACAAATGCAACTGAAAGCTCTATCATGCAAATAAAGAAGCCGAATATCGGCACAATCCAGAAACACTGCTGTCTCCTCTAGGCCACAGATCACTTATGGACGGAAGCAAATTAGAAAACTGTCCAGTGGTCGGATGAATCAAAATATAAAATTCTTTATGAAACTCTGAACGCAATGTCCTGCGGACTCCATAGGGAACTGACCACCCGGCTCATCATCCCATAGCTCTGCATCTCTGATGGTTGGGTGAATTTCTGCCTATGGCAGAGGCAGATTACACATCCTAAAGGCACCATCGATGCTGACAACATATAGAGGTGATAGAGCAACATCTGCTCTGTGCAGACAAAGGCAGTTTCAGGGAAGACCTTGTATATTTCAGCAGGACAATGGTAAACCACATACTGCATCCGTCATAGCAGCACGGCTCCGCAGAAGAAAAGTTTAGGAGATGAATCCAACACCGGCAGTCCGGACCTTTCAGCAATAAAAAACATTTGGCACATTATGAAGCAAAAATCCAGAAAAAAAGACCTCAAGCTGAGGAGTAGTGATAATGTGACATCAGACAAGAAGGGAATAACGTGAATGTCCAAAAACTCCAGCAATTGGTCTTTTTACCTCCCAGATGTTTATAGACTTGTGAAAAGGAGAGGCAATGATGCACAATGGTGGACACGGCCTGGGAACAGCTTATTTGACATGTGTTGATACCATCAATTTTTAATCTTTTCAAATGGAATGGAAACATGTCCAATGTTCACCTTCTAATAAGTTTTATATTTTCTGTTGTGAATAAAACGCTGAAAAGAGATTTCCAATTCATGAAATTCTTGTTTTCTCTACATTTTACACAGCGGCACCAATTTATTGGATTTGGGGATTTGCATAAGATATGTATCCAGGAGAATAGTGTATAATACATAGGATATACAGATATCCAGGAGAATGGGACATAATACATAGGATATATATCTAGGAGAACAGCACATAATATATAGGATATGTATACTGGAGAACAGCACATATGTATCCAGGAGAACAGCACGTAATACGTAAAATATAGCATATTTATCCTGAAGAACAGCGCATGATATATCGGATATGTATAGAGGAGAACAGCATGTAATACATAGGATATGTATCCTGGAGAACAGCGCATAATATATAGGATATGTATCCAGGAGAACACAGTGCATAATATATAAGATATGTATCCAGGAGAACACAGTGCATAATATATAGGATATGTATCCAGGAGAACAGAGCATAATACATAGGATATGTATATAAGACAGCAGCGAATAATACATAAGATATAGGATTTGTATCCAGGAGAATACAGCACATAATACACTCTTCAACTCTTGAATGAAATTGCAACACCAAGAAGGAAAAGTTGTGAAATTCCAGAAATCATTGGATCGACAGACATGTTAATGATTAGCAAATGATGAAAATCTGGAGACAAAATTTGAAAAACCTTTATTCGGTGTAAATGTATTTGGTGCAATTGCCGATCTTTGACGTCTCAGTTGTCCTGATGAGAGACAAGTATGAAGACTGCTGGCCATGATACTATGTTTTGGGCATGTTTGCTTCACATAATAACACAAGCAACATGCACCCTGGCTTTATCATTTTGAAAGCCTCCTTCTAGGACACTGAATGGCTGCACCACTTGGTTTTGTGTTTGAGCCATTCTCTATTGCAAGGGAAATTGGATGTCACATTCTAAAGCGGGCTTTACACGCTGCAATGTATCTTACAATGTGTCGGGGGCGGGGTCACGTCGTAAGTGACGCACATCCGGCATTGTAAGGTACATTGCAGTGTGTGACAGGTACGTGCAATTGTGATTGAACGTTAAAACGTTCATCGCACGCACATCGTACCTTTCTCTAGAATTGCACATCAGATTGTTCATCGTACCCGGGGTAGCGCACATCGCAGTGTGTGACACCCCGGGAACGATGAACAGATCTTACCTACGTCCTGCGGCTCCCGGCCCACAATGCAGAAGGAAGGAGGTGGGCGGGATGTTTACTTCCCGCTCAGCTCCGCCCCTCCGTTTCTATTGGCTGGCTGCCGCGTGACGTCGATGTGACGCCGAACGTCACTCACACTCCAGGAAGTGGACGTTCGCCGCCCACAGCGAGGTCGTATGGACGGGTAAGTACGCGTGACGGGGGTTAATCGTTTGTGCGGCACGTTCAACAAATTGAACGTGTCACACATACGAAGGGGGCGTTGCAAATCGTATGCGAAATTGCAACGTGTAAAGCAGGCTTAAGACTAAAGCATCAAACATTGTCTGCACAAACTATCAACCTGCAAACTAAGGTCTATGAGCTAATTGTGCAGCTACAGGTGTCTCACTGACCTTTCAGCACTGCTCTCAAAGACTATCATGGTGCATAGCAAGAAGGCTGGAATGGTGGTCTGTTCTTTTCAGCTAAGAGTCTGCCATTTGTCTTGGATGCAATGCTAGCTGAAGATCGGTCTAGAGACCAAATGGGCAATGCCATGAAGAGACCTTCAGAAAGGAACGTCATACTATTCCTATCCCCAGGATTATGCTGTAGGGGGTATACTGTACGGTGGACTGACCCATCTAGTCTTTTCTCGGATGCACTAACAGCGCAGTGATACATTGTTTTGGTGGTGGAACCAGTGTTTGGACATATCTCCATAGTGTTCCAGGAGCTCTTGATTAACATGACCATAAGGCCTGTGATTTCTATAAATCCAAGATTTTTCTGTCTTGGGGTTTCAATTTCAGTGTTGAGGAGAGAATGTAAGGATTGTATTCTGGAGAGCTATAAATATTGGTATTAGGAAAGAGTAAATCAATTTACAGAACCCTCGTCCAGCGGCCACGTCAGGAATCCAGGACAAACGGACTCGAGCCCTGCAAATCACCTTCTATCTGCCGGAAACCCTTCTGATTTATAGGTTGTAATCTGCAGAGACACTGGAGATTCTGGTACATAAGAAGCGGCTTGAGAGGCCCCCATTTGGATTTCATACATTACAGACATGGCCGCTTGACCAGAGTCTTGGAAAGTTATTAGCTTGTTGCTACATAGGATTTCAATCCATGAGAACAGTAAACCATATGTAGAATATACCCAACGTAGAAAAGACTAAACAACCATGTATGTGAGGCAAATCCTGGGATATGAAGAGGAATTATGACTGGGAGTCATAATCGCTCTCATCACTCCCTGGCAGTGCCCCCCCCCCCCTTCTTGTCCTCAGATGTCCAGCATCTGTGAAGGCCCCAGGGCCATGTCCTGTGATATGGAAATTAGGTGATGTGAGAACAATGGACACAGGATGACTCCCTGCCGTGACCCTGTAGTGGGGGCTGCTAGCTAGTTAGCAAGGCTATGGAAGTAGCCAGACAGAACGACTCCAGTAAAAAATGGTTCATATCTCGCAAGCCATATTTCCGATAAATATGGCAACCATAAAAATGGTGTCTCCGCATGCAGACGAGGCTAGCACACCCTTTTTATGGGAGCAGGACATTGGGAAATGCCCCAGGCGTGATATCAGCCAATGGGGAACTGGCAGACAGGTCATGAGTCCCCTCGTTCTGTAGCTAAATTCATAACTATCACAGTGAGAGCGTTGACGTCCGTCTACGACGCTCCCAGGCAAAGTTATGGCCAAAATCCCCTTTTCTGGATAATTCTGATCCATGCAGGGGGAGTGGCAGTGCTTCCCCGTGAGGTCACTAAGGTAGGAGGGGACCTGGATTTGCCCAGGTTGATAACCCTACTTCGGCCATTTTCCAGGGTTCTTCTCGCTGGGGGCACGTGTAGGAAACATCTGTGGGAAGGATCCTAGAAACCTGGGTACAGCGCCCCCCTGTGGCCAGACACAACAAGGTAACTGCTGGAACTGTGTGTGCCTGTTTGTAACCCATGCTTTGATTGTAACTGTACTCTGACATAACTGTATATTCTGTAGATTCCCTATTGTATATATTGTAGTTTCTAGTGTGCTTTAGGCGATTAAATTATATAATTAATCCTGGGCTGTTCTGTTATCTCGATCTTGAATCCCACGTCTGTGTGTTCGGCTAATAGTTACCGTGAAGCGGTTGGTGGCAGCGAGTTGTGCCAAGGATTATTGTGGGGAGGCCAGTGAGATTCGGAAAGATATTATATATTCCGCCCGCGGAGGTCGGGGGAATATATACCCTACTCTCACCGGGGACCCTTCAATAATCGGCATAAGTAGTATAGCGGCCTCCTTGCTTATTGTCGGGCAATTCCATAATTGGCCTGACTATAAGAGGGGCGCTAGAGAGCGCGTCACGTGCTCTGTCTGTCGGTCGGGAGGTATAAAGGAGGGGTGACCCCCACTTGTTACCCCCCGATTGTGACGTACTGGTAGCCAGCGCGGGGGATTTCTGAGTGACCCCCCCGGTGGTTTGTGACATATTGGTGGCAAGCGGTGGGATCGAGATAATAGTGTGTGTGAGTGTGAGACCCATACTCCCAGACACTAAAGACTGCCTGCAGCAGCTGTGGCTGCTGGGGTCTTCAGACTAGCTCAACACTAGAGTGTCAGAGTGCAGATACTGTAAGGTGTGTGGAGGCATCAGGTGTCAGTTCTGTGTCAGTGACCAAAAGTCTGCAAGAATGGCTGATGGCACCAGGAGCAGAGCTATGCAACTGGCCAATGCTAAGGCAGGAGCCGAAGAGAGGGAGGACGGTGCTGTGGACAGCAATGAGGAGGTTGCCCACGAGTCCTCCAGGAGCTCGACGCCAGAAAACCGTTCTGCCGAGGACATTGCGCAACCTGGCACTGCTGGACAAGATGAGGAGCAGCTCACCCAAGGGTCCTCAACGAGCCAGATGCCAGCCCTCCGCTCTGCAATGGACAGTGAAGCACCAGGCTCCGCAGCGGGCCGCAGATCACCACGTGCCATTCCACCGAGCCTGGGAGGCTCGGATAGCCTTCTTCAAATGGCTATGGCCCTTCTCCAGGCTGGAGACCAGAAGGGCTACAAGGAACTCCTGGCAGAGCGCAGGGCAGAGCGGCACGCAGAGCGTGAGGCTGCGGAGCGAGAGCGGCAGGCAGCGCGTGAAGAGCGAGAGCGACAGGCAGACCGTGACTACCAGCTGCAGCTAGCTCAGCTCCGGCCCTCATCAGCCACATGTGACCTTCGAGACACCAAACTTCCAAAGGTCCGTGTTGAGGACTTCCCAGTGCTGGAGAAGGATGGAGACTTGGACTCTTTCTTGACTGCTTTTGAACGGACTTGCTTGCAGCACCATCTGGACAAGGACCAGTGGGCCAAATACCTGACCCCCCGTTTAAGGGGTAAGGCCCTGGATGTCCTTGGGGACTTGCCTGCTGAGGCAGATCAGGGCTACGACACCATCAAGCGGGCCCTGATCCAACAGTACAACCTCACTCCAGAGTCCTACCGCAAGAAGTTCCGGAGCCTACAGAAGGGACCAAAGGACTCCTGGGCTGACCACCGGCGGGCACTTGCCCGAGCTGCCGACCACTGGACCCAAGGCCTGCAGCTTTCCACCGGACCGGAGATCCTGGACTTGTTCATCACGGAGCAACTCTTGTGGAACTGCCCTGAGGATCTCCGCCAGTTCATCCGAGACCAGAAGCCAAAGGGGTCCACGGCTACAGCTGCCCTTGCCGATGACTACACCAACAACCGGGCTCCTGAAGCCAGGAGAGCAGCCACCAGCAGCACCTGGAGAGGGGGTAAGATGAACTCTGCGACTGCCCCACCTGCCCCTAGACTGCAGGGGGTGTCCCCCTCAACTCCCCTCTCCAGGCCCGTGGCGGAACCAAGACGGTGCCACCAGTGCAACCTACCTGGACACTTCAAGGCCATGTGCCCTCAGCGTCCCAAGGCCCCGGCTCCGTCCCCGTCCCAAGGGCCGCCCAAGGTGTATTGTGTGGGTGGGGGTGGTGGTAGGTCCCTGGACAGCTTCCAACCTGTCACCGTCGGCCGGTCTGTGACCATAGGACTGCGAGACAGCGCCTCGGAGGTGACTCTGGTGCGGCCTGAGATGGTGTCCCCCCAAGACTTGATCCCTGGAAAAACCCTCGCTGTCTCCGGGATTGGAGGCACTGACCCGGCGCTGCCTGTTGCTGACATTTATGTGGACTGGGGCGCAGGGCGGGGGGTGAGGGAGGTGGGGGTAACTGATCGGATCCCTGCAAACGTGCTACTTGGGACAGATTTGGGGCAGATAACCTCCCAGTTTGGGCCCCAACCAAGGGCTGAACCTTCAGCCAGTACTGACATGCCTCCGGACAATGTTAATGTGTTATCTATGAATGATGTAAGGGAGGAGGGAGTGAACTCTGATATTTCTGCTTGCACAGACACCATAGACACACATGCAGCTGCAGCTGTGACAGGAGGGGAGGGGGTCAGAGAAAGGTGTGACAATGCCTCTACAAGTAACCAGCCTGTGAGCTGGGATCTGCTGCCCTCTGCAGGGATAAGCAGAGAGCAGGGTGCTGCAGGGGGAGGACCAGTGTGTGGGGTGGGGGCTACCACAGCAAATGTGGGGTCCCCAGAGATTTCACAGCGGGGTTCTGTTGCTGCAGGAGGGGAACAGGCAGGTGAGATTGGGGCCAGTCCAGGGGCGGAAGTGCTCCCAGGTAAGATCTCGGTGCATGGTTCCCCCACAACCGGGGTGTCAGGAAGCCAGGTAGGTCTGCCTGAACCGGCGACTTGGTCAGGAACGGAGGAGGAGCAGGCACGACCCACGGTCGCAGCGGCTGTGGCCGCTGTCACCCGCAGTGGGAGTGCTGGAAGCCAAGGGGCCTCCCGGAGGTCCGATAGCTCTTCCCCTTCTGACCAAGTGGCAGCCGAGTCAGGTGGAGGCCAGGACACAGGTCCCGGGGTACTGACTGAAGATGTGACAGTCTCGTCGATTCTGGCCACATCTAGTCAGGAGTTTCAGGCAGCGTTAGAAGCTGACGACAGCCTGAAAGCTCTAAAGGAGCAGGCGGCACAGCCTCCCTCGGACTCGGACCCGGAGCGAGTGGTCTGGGACCAAGGACGGCTGTACCGGGCCACGGTCCAGCAGGGTTCACCGGAGGCGTGGCCCAGGGACCGACAGTTGGTGGTACCCTATCCGTTCCGGACGGAGTTGTTGCGGATCGCACATGAGATTCCGATGGCCGGACACCTAGGGATCGCTAAGACCAAGGCCAGGTTAAACCAGCATTTCTACTGGCCAAAAATGGGGGCCGATGTGGCTGCCTACTGCCGTTCGTGTGAAACCTGTCAGAGAGTGGGGAAGGCGGGGCCACGCCCCAAAGCCCCACTGGTATCTCTGCCCATCATCGATGAGCCTTTCAGGAGGGTGGCTGTGGATCTGGTCGGCCCGCTGGCCATCCCCAGCAGCTCCGGGAAACGCTTCATACTGACGGTAGTGGACTATGCCACCCGGTACCCAGAAGCAGTGGCCTTGTCGTCCATTCGGGCTGACAAGGTGGCCACCGCATTGCTGGAGATTTTCTCCCGAGTGGGTTTTCCCCAGGAAATGCTCACTGACCGGGGGACCCAATTCATGTCCCAGCTGATGGAGGCCCTCTGTAAGCAAGTCCAGGTGCGACATCTGGTGGCCAGCCCGTACCATCCACAGACTAATGGCCTGTGCGAGCGGTTCAATGGCACCTTAAAGCAGATGCTTAAGATGTTGGTCGACTCCCATGGGCGTGACTGGGAGCGGTATCTCCCACACCTGTTATTTGCTTACCGGGAGGTTCCACAGGCCTCAACAGGATTCTCACCGTTTGAGCTCCTGTACGGGCGACGTGTGCGGGGCCCCCTGGCTCTGGTGAAAGAGGCTTGGGAAGGGGATTTGGCCACCCCTGGAGTGTCGGTTATCGAGTATGTCATGCGCTTCCGGGACAAAATGCAGGCCTTGACGCAACTGGTACACGACAATATGGCTCAAGCCCAGGCCGATCAGAAGCGTTGGTACGACCAGAACGCTTGTGAGAGGACCTACCAAGTGGGTCAAGAGGTGTGGGTACTGGTCCCCGTACCACAGGACAAGCTTCAGGCAGCCTGGGAAGGCCCATACCTCGTGTACCAGCAGCTCAACCCTGTAACGTACCTGGTCACCCTGGACCCTGCCCGTGGAAGGCGGAAGCCCTTCCATGTGAACATGATGAAGGCACATCATGAGCGGGAGGCATGTGCACTCCCTGTGTGCAACCTGCCCGAGGAGGGAGAAGCGGAAACCCTCTTGGATATGCTAGCCCAGGTTAGGGCAGGCGGATCCATTGAGGATGTGGAGGTTGGCCACCAGCTCTTGGAGGACCAACGGTCCCAGCTGTGGGCCACCCTACACCCCTTCCGGGGGTTGTTTACCAACCAGCCCGGAAGGACTGACTTGGCTGTCCATCACGTGGACACTGGGGATCATCCCCCGATCCGGCGTTCAGCATATCGGGTCTCCCTGGAGGTGCAGCAACACATGCGCCAGGAGATTGACGAGATGCTGAAGCTGGGGGTGATCCAGGCATCCAACAGCGCTTGGGCCTCGCCTGTAGTCCTCGTCCCTAAGAAGGACCGAACCACTCGGTTCTGCGTGGACTACAGGGGGCTCAATGCTGTCACGGTCGCCGATGCGTACCCAATGCCACGCATCGATGACCTGCTCGATCAGTTGGCCGGGGCTCAGTACCTGACCATCATGGACCTGAGCCGGGGATATTGGCAGATCCCCCTGACTCGCAAGGCCAGGGAACGCTCTGCCTTTATTACCCCATTTGGACTGTACGAGTCCACGGTGATGCCATTCGGGATGAGGAATGCCCCTGCCACTTTCCAGCGGATGGTCAACACCCTGCTCAAGGGACTTGAAGGGTACGCGGCCGCGTACCTGGATGACATTGCCGTCTTCAGTCCCACCTGGGAGGACCACCTAGAGCATCTAGCACAGGTGCTCAGGCGGATCCACCGGGCAGGTTTGACCATCAAGCCGGGAAAGTGTCAGCTGGCCATGAGCGAGGTCCAGTACCTCGGTCACCGGGTAGGCGGGAGAACACTGAAGCCCGAGCCTGAGAAAGTGGAAGCCATCGCATCCTGGCCCACCCCCAGGACCAAGAAGCAGGTGATGTCCTTCTTGGGGACCGCTGGGTACTATAGGAGGTTTGTTCCATGCTATAGTAGCCTGGCAAAGCCCTTGACGGACCTCACCAAGAAGAAGCTGCCCTCTGCAGTCGATTGGACAGTGGACTGCGAGACAGCCTTCCGGGCCCTAAAGGACGCCCTGTCCAGCCCGCCCGTGCTACAGGCAGCCGACTTCACGCGGCCGTTTGTAGTACAGACCGACGCCAGTGACTTCGGCCTCGGTGCGGTGCTCAGCCAGGTGGACTCTGCGAGCCAAGAGCACCCAGTCTTGTACCTGAGCAGGAAGCTGTTACCAAGGGAAGTTGCCTATTCCACGATGGAGAAGGAGTGCCTGGCCATAGTGTGGGCCCTGCAGCGTCTGCAACCCTATCTATACGGGCGCCACTTCATCGTGGAGACGGACCACAATCCCCTCAGCTGGTTGCACACCGTCTCTGGGACGAATGGGCGATTGTTGCGATGGAGCCTTGCGCTCCAGCAATACAACTTCACCATTCGCCACAAAAGGGGCCGTGACCACGGTAACGCAGACGGGCTGTCCCGACAAGGAGAAGTCGCGGACGGGCGCACGGGGGAACACCGGAGTGTGCTGCCCCCTAGCGCCCTCAAAAGGGGGGAGGTGTGAGGCAAATCCTGGGATATGAAGAGGAATTATGACTGGGAGTCATAATCGCTCTCATCACTCCCTGGCAGTGCCCCCCCCCCCCCCTTCTTGTCCTCAGATGTCCAGCATCTGTGAAGGCCCCAGGGCCATGTCCTGTGATATGGAAATTAGGTGATGTGAGAACAATGGACACAGGATGACTCCCTGCCGTGACCCTGTAGTGGGGGCTGCTAGCTAGTTAGCAAGGCTATGGAAGTAGCCAGACAGAACGACTCCAGTAAAAAATGGTTCATATCTCGCAAGCCATATTTCCGATAAATATGGCAACCATAAAAATGGTGTCTCCGCATGCAGACGAGGCTAGCACACCCTTTTTATGGGAGCAGGACATTGGGAAATGCCCCAGGCGTGATATCAGCCAATGGGGAACTGGCAGACAGGTCATGAGTCCCCTCGTTCTGTAGCTAAATTCATAACTATCACAGTGAGAGCGTTGACGTCCGTCTACGACGCTCCCAGGCAAAGTTATGGCCAAAATCCCCTTTTCTGGATAATTCTGATCCATGCAGGGGGAGTGGCAGTGCTTCCCCGTGAGGTCACTAAGGTAGGAGGGGACCTGGATTTGCCCAGGTTGATAACCCTACTTCGGCCATTTTCCAGGGTTCTTCTTGCTGGGGGCACGTGTAGGAAACATCTGTGGGAAGGATCCTAGAAACCTGGGTACAGCGCCCCCCTGTGGCCAGACACAACAAGGTAACTGCTGGAACTGTGTGTGCCTGTTTGTAACCCATGCTTTGATTGTAACTGTACTCTGACATAACTGTATATTCTGTAGATTCCCTATTGTATATATTGTAGTTTCTAGTGTGCTTTAGGCGATTAAATTATATAATTAATCCTGGGCTGTTCTGTTATCTCGATCTTGAATCCCACGTCTGTGTGTTCGGCTAATAGTTACCGTGAAGCGGTTGGTGGCAGCGAGTTGTGCCAAGGATTATTGTGGGGAGGCCAGTGAGATTCGGGAAGATATTATATATTCCGCCCGCGGAGGTCGGGGGAATATATACCCTACTCTCACCGGGGACCCTTCAATAATCGGCATAAGTAGTATAGCGGCCTCCTTGCTTATTGTCGGGCAATTCCATAATTGGCCTGACTATAAGAGGGGCGCTAGAGAGCGCGTCACGTGCTCTGTCTGTCGGTCGGGAGGTATAAAGGAGGGGTGACCCCCACTTGTTACCCCCCGATTGTGACGTACTGGTAGCCAGCGCGGGGGATTTCTGAGTGACCCCCCCGGTGGTTTGTGACATATTGGTGGCAAGCGGTGGGATCGAGATAATAGTGTGTGTGAGTGTGAGACCCATACTCCCAGACACTAAAGACTGCCTGCAGCAGCTGTGGCTGCTGGGGTCTTCAGACTAGCTCAACACTAGAGTGTCAGAGTGCAGATACTGTAAGGTGTGTGGAGGCATCAGGTGTCAGTTCTGTGTCAGTGACCAAAAGTCTGCAAGAATGGCTGATGGCACCAGGAGCAGAGCTATGCAACTGGCCAATGCTAAGGCAGGAGCCGAAGAGAGGGAGGACGGTGCTGTGGACAGCAATGAGGAGGTTGCCCACGAGTCCTCCAGGAGCTCGACGCCAGAAAACCGTTCTGCCGAGGACATTGCGCAACCTGGCACTGCTGGACAAGATGAGGAGCAGCTCACCCAAGGGTCCTCAACGAGCCAGATGCCAGCCCTCCGCTCTGCAATGGACAGTGAAGCACCAGGCTCCGCAGCGGGCCGCAGATCACCACGTGCCATTCCACCGAGCCTGGGAGGCTCGGATAGCCTTCTTCAAATGGCTATGGCCCTTCTCCAGGCTGGAGACCAGAAGGGCTACAAGGAACTCCTGGCAGAGCGCAGGGCAGAGCGGCACGCAGAGCGTGAGGCTGCGGAGCGAGAGCGGCAGGCAGCGCGTGAAGAGCGAGAGCGACAGGCAGACCGTGACTACCAGCTGCAGCTAGCTCAGCTCCGGCCCTCATCAGCCACATGTGACCTTCGAGACACCAAACTTCCAAAGGTCCGTGTTGAGGACTTCCCAGTGCTGGAGAAGGATGGAGACTTGGACTCTTTCTTGACTGCTTTTGAACGGACTTGCTTGCAGCACCATCTGGACAAGGACCAGTGGGCCAAATACCTGACCCCCCGTTTAAGGGGTAAGGCCCTGGATGTCCTTGGGGACTTGCCTGCTGAGGCAGATCAGGGCTACGACACCATCAAGCGGGCCCTGATCCAACAGTACAACCTCACTCCAGAGTCCTACCGCAAGAAGTTCCGGAGCCTACAGAAGGGACCAAAGGACTCCTGGGCTGACCACCGGCGGGCACTTGCCCGAGCTGCCGACCACTGGACCCAAGGCCTGCAGCTTTCCACCGGACCGGAGATCCTGGACTTGTTCATCACGGAGCAACTCTTGTGGAACTGCCCTGAGGATCTCCGCCAGTTCATCCGAGACCAGAAGCCAAAGGGGTCCACGGCTACAGCTGCCCTTGCCGATGACTACACCAACAACCGGGCTCCTGAAGCCAGGAGAGCAGCCACCAGCAGCACCTGGAGAGGGGGTAAGATGAACTCTGCGACTGCCCCACCTGCCCCTAGACTGCAGGGGGTGTCCCCCTCAACTCCCCTCTCCAGGCCCGTGGCGGAACCAAGACGGTGCCACCAGTGCAACCTACCTGGACACTTCAAGGCCATGTGCCCTCAGCGTCCCAAGGCCCCGGCTCCGTCCCCGTCCCAAGGGCCGCCCAAGGTGTATTGTGTGGGTGGGGGTGGTGGTAGGTCCCTGGACAGCTTCCAACCTGTCACCGTCGGCCGGTCTGTGACCATAGGACTGCGAGACAGCGCCTCGGAGGTGACTCTGGTGCGGCCTGAGATGGTGTCCCCCCAAGACTTGATCCCTGGAAAAACCCTCGCTGTCTCCGGGATTGGAGGCACTGACCCGGCGCTGCCTGTTGCTGACATTTATGTGGACTGGGGCGCAGGGCGGGGGGTGAGGGAGGTGGGGGTAACTGATCGGATCCCTGCAAACGTGCTACTTGGGACAGATTTGGGGCAGATAACCTCCCAGTTTGGGCCCCAACCAAGGGCTGAACCTTCAGCCAGTACTGACATGCCTCCGGACAATGTTAATGTGTTATCTATGAATGATGTAAGGGAGGAGGGAGTGAACTCTGATATTTCTGCTTGCACAGACACCATAGACACACACGCAGCTGCAGCTGTGACAGGAGGGGAGGGGGTCAGAGAAAGGTGTGACAATGCCTCTACAAGTAACCAGCCTGTGAGCTGGGATCTGCTGCCCTCTGCAGGGATAAGCAGAGAGCAGGGTGCTGCAGGGGGAGGACCAGTGTGTGGGGTGGGGGCTACCACAGCAAATGTGGGGTCCCCAGAGATTTCACAGCGGGGTTCTGTTGCTGCAGGAGGGGAACAGGCAGGTGAGATTGGGGCCAGTCCAGGGGCGGAAGTGCTCCCAGGTAAGATCTCGGTGCATGGTTCCCCCACAACCGGGGTGTCAGGAAGCCAGGTAGGTCTGCCTGAACCGGCGACTTGGTCAGGAACGGAGGAGGAGCAGGCACGACCCACGGTCGCAGCGGCTGTGGCCGCTGTCACCCGCAGTGGGAGTGCTGGAAGCCAAGGGGCCTCCCGGAGGTCCGATAGCTCTTCCCCTTCTGACCAAGTGGCAGCCGAGTCAGGTGGAGGCCAGGACACAGGTCCCGGGGTACTGACTGAAGATGTGACAGTCTCGTCGATTCTGGCCACATCTAGTCAGGAGTTTCAGGCAGCGTTAGAAGCTGACGACAGCCTGAAAGCTCTAAAGGAGCAGGCGGCACAGCCTCCCTCGGACTCGGACCCGGAGCGAGTGGTCTGGGACCAAGGACGGCTGTACCGGGCCACGGTCCAGCAGGGTTCACCGGAGGCGTGGCCCAGGGACCGACAGTTGGTGGTACCCTATCCGTTCCGGACGGAGTTGTTGCGGATCGCACATGAGATTCCGATGGCCGGACACCTAGGGATCGCTAAGACCAAGGCCAGGTTAAACCAGCATTTCTACTGGCCAAAAATGGGGGCCGATGTGGCTGCCTACTGCCGTTCGTGTGAAACCTGTCAGAGAGTGGGGAAGGCGGGGCCACGCCCCAAAGCCCCACTGGTATCTCTGCCCATCATCGATGAGCCTTTCAGGAGGGTGGCTGTGGATCTGGTCGGCCCGCTGGCCATCCCCAGCAGCTCCGGGAAACGCTTCATACTGACGGTAGTGGACTATGCCACCCGGTACCCAGAAGCAGTGGCCTTGTCGTCCATTCGGGCTGACAAGGTGGCCACCGCATTGCTGGAGATTTTCTCCCGAGTGGGTTTTCCCCAGGAAATGCTCACTGACCGGGGGACCCAATTCATGTCCCAGCTGATGGAGGCCCTCTGTAAGCAAGTCCAGGTGCGACATCTGGTGGCCAGCCCGTACCATCCACAGACTAATGGCCTGTGCGAGCGGTTCAATGGCACCTTAAAGCAGATGCTTAAGATGTTGGTCGACTCCCATGGGCGTGACTGGGAGCGGTATCTCCCACACCTGTTATTTGCTTACCGGGAGGTTCCACAGGCCTCAACAGGATTCTCACCGTTTGAGCTCCTGTACGGGCGACGTGTGCGGGGCCCCCTGGCTCTGGTGAAAGAGGCTTGGGAAGGGGATTTGGCCACCCCTGGAGTGTCGGTTATCGAGTATGTCATGCGCTTCCGGGACAAAATGCAGGCCTTGACGCAACTGGTACACGACAATATGGCTCAAGCCCAGGCCGATCAGAAGCGTTGGTACGACCAGAACGCTTGTGAGAGGACCTACCAAGTGGGTCAAGAGGTGTGGGTACTGGTCCCCGTACCACAGGACAAGCTTCAGGCAGCCTGGGAAGGCCCATACCTCGTGTACCAGCAGCTCAACCCTGTAACGTACCTGGTCACCCTGGACCCTGCCCGTGGAAGGCGGAAGCCCTTCCATGTGAACATGATGAAGGCACATCATGAGCGGGAGGCATGTGCACTCCCTGTGTGCAACCTGCCCGAGGAGGGAGAAGCGGAAACCCTCTTGGATATGCTAGCCCAGGTTAGGGCAGGCGGATCCATTGAGGATGTGGAGGTTGGCCACCAGCTCTTGGAGGACCAACGGTCCCAGCTGTGGGCCACCCTACACCCCTTCCGGGGGTTGTTTACCAACCAGCCCGGAAGGACTGACTTGGCTGTCCATCACGTGGACACTGGGGATCATCCCCCGATCCGGCGTTCAGCATATCGGGTCTCCCTGGAGGTGCAGCAACACATGCGCCAGGAGATTGACGAGATGCTGAAGCTGGGGGTGATCCAGGCATCCAACAGCGCTTGGGCCTCGCCTGTAGTCCTCGTCCCTAAGAAGGACCGAACCACTCGGTTCTGCGTGGACTACAGGGGGCTCAATGCTGTCACGGTCGCCGATGCGTACCCAATGCCACGCATCGATGACCTGCTCGATCAGTTGGCCGGGGCTCAGTACCTGACCATCATGGACCTGAGCCGGGGATATTGGCAGATCCCCCTGACTCGCAAGGCCAGGGAACGCTCTGCCTTTATTACCCCATTTGGACTGTACGAGTCCACGGTGATGCCATTCGGGATGAGGAATGCCCCTGCCACTTTCCAGCGGATGGTCAACACCCTGCTCAAGGGACTTGAAGGGTACGCGGCCGCGTACCTGGATGACATTGCCGTCTTCAGTCCCACCTGGGAGGACCACCTAGAGCATCTAGCACAGGTGCTCAGGCGGATCCACCGGGCAGGTTTGACCATCAAGCCGGGAAAGTGTCAGCTGGCCATGAGCGAGGTCCAGTACCTCGGTCACCGGGTAGGCGGGAGAACACTGAAGCCCGAGCCTGAGAAAGTGGAAGCCATCGCATCCTGGCCCACCCCCAGGACCAAGAAGCAGGTGATGTCCTTCTTGGGGACCGCTGGGTACTATAGGAGGTTTGTTCCATGCTATAGTAGCCTGGCAAAGCCCTTGACGGACCTCACCAAGAAGAAGCTGCCCTCTGCAGTCGATTGGACAGTGGACTGCGAGACAGCCTTCCGGGCCCTAAAGGACGCCCTGTCCAGCCCGCCCGTGCTACAGGCAGCCGACTTCACGCGGCCGTTTGTAGTACAGACCGACGCCAGTGACTTCGGCCTCGGTGCGGTGCTCAGCCAGGTGGACTCTGCGAGCCAAGAGCACCCAGTCTTGTACCTGAGCAGGAAGCTGTTACCAAGGGAAGTTGCCTATTCCACGATGGAGAAGGAGTGCCTGGCCATAGTGTGGGCCCTGCAGCGTCTGCAACCCTATCTATACGGGCGCCACTTCATCGTGGAGACGGACCACAATCCCCTCAGCTGGTTGCACACCGTCTCTGGGACGAATGGGCGATTGTTGCGATGGAGCCTTGCGCTCCAGCAATACAACTTCACCATTCGCCACAAAAGGGGCCGTGACCACGGTAACGCAGACGGGCTGTCCCGACAAGGAGAAGTCGCGGACGGGCGCACGGGGGAACACCGGAGTGTGCTGCCCCCTAGCGCCCTCAAAAGGGGGGAGGTGTGAGGCAAATCCTGGGATATGAAGAGGAATTATGACTGGGAGTCATAATCGCTCTCATCACTCCCTGGCAGTGCCCCCCCCCCCCCCTTCTTGTCCTCAGATGTCCAGCATCTGTGAAGGCCCCAGGGCCATGTCCTGTGATATGGAAATTAGGTGATGTGAGAACAATGGACACAGGATGACTCCCTGCCGTGACCCTGTAGTGGGGGCTGCTAGCTAGTTAGCAAGGCTATGGAAGTAGCCAGACAGAACGACTCCAGTAAAAAATGGTTCATATCTCGCAAGCCATATTTCCGATAAATATGGCAACCATAAAAATGGTGTCTCCGCATGCAGACGAGGCTAGCACACCCTTTTTATGGGAGCAGGACATTGGGAAATGCCCCAGGCGTGATATCAGCCAATGGGGAACTGGCAGACAGGTCATGAGTCCCCTCGTTCTGTAGCTAAATTCATAACTATCACAGTGAGAGCGTTGACGTCCGTCTACGACGCTCCCAGGCAAAGTTATGGCCAAAATCCCCTTTTCTGGATAATTCTGATCCATGCAGGGGGAGTGGCAGTGCTTCCCCGTGAGGTCACTAAGGTAGGAGGGGACCTGGATTTGCCCAGGTTGATAACCCTACTTCGGCCATTTTCCAGGGTTCTTCTCGCTGGGGGCACGTGTAGGAAACATCTGTGGGAAGGATCCTAGAAACCTGGGTACAGCGCCCCCCTGTGGCCAGACACAACAAGGTAACTGCTGGAACTGTGTATGCCTGTTTGTAACCCATGCTTTGATTGTAACTGTACTCTGACATATGTATATTCTGTAGATTCCCTATTGTATATATTGTAGTTCTAGTGTGCTTTAGGCTGATTAAATTATATAATTAATCTTGGGCTGTTCTGTTATCTCGATCTTGAATCCCACGTCTGTGTGTTCGGCTAATAGTTACCGTGAAGCGGTTGGTGGCAGCGAGTTGTGCCAAGGATTATTGTGGGGAGGCCAGTGAGATTCGGGAAGATATTATATATTCCGCCCGCGGAGGTCGGGGGAATATATACCCTACTCTCACCGGGGACCCTTCAATAATCGGCATAAGTAGTATAGCGGCCTCCTTGCTTATTGTCGGGCAATTCCATAATTGGCCTGACTATAAGAGGGGCGCTAGAGAGCGCGTCACGTGCTCTGTCTGTCGGTCGGGAGGTATAAAGGAGGGGTGACCCCCACTTGTTACCCCCCGATTGTGACGTACTGGTAGCCAGCGCGGGGGATTTCTGAGTGACCCCCCCGGTGGTTTGTGACAATGTACGTCATGACATCCAGTATCCAACAACATTTACATGGCCATCTCATGGTGTCACCTCTGGCTGTTATTTTGTATGTACTATATAAAAACGCATACACTATGTGCATGGCAGCATTATGTGAGCACTGGATGTGGCAATATTTATGTTGTATAAGTCTCCTTTTACTCCGTCCCACCCTCTATATCTTGATTAGAGACTTCCACAGATGTTGGCTTTTCCCTTGAAAATATGAAATAGAAGTAGAATAGCGGCCACCAGGCTAACCCTATACATTCTATGTAAAGTGGACCTCAAGCGGATACATCGTAATGCAAAGACTCCAGAGTGGTAAGTATTCCCACCCCAGCACAGCATGCGAGGGGAGCTTCATAGGAGGAGTCCAGGAGATCACTAAGGAGTCCAGGAGATCACTAAGGAGTCCAGGAGATCACGGAGGAGTACAGGAGATCACGGAGGAGTACAGGAGGTCACGGAGGAGTACAGGAGGTCACGGAGGAGTACAGGAGATCACGGAGGAGTCCAGGAGATCACGGAGGAGTGCAGGAGATCACGGAGGAGTCCAGGAGATCACGGAGGAGTGCAGGAGATCACGGAGGAGTGCAGGAGATCACGGAGGAGTGCAGGAGATCACGGAGGAGTACAGGAGATCACGGAGGAGTGCAGGAGATCACGGAGGAGTGCAGGAGATCACGGAGGAGTGCAGGAGATCACGGAGGAGTACAGGAGATCACGGAGGAGTGCAGGAGATCACGGAGGAGTGCAGGAGATCACGGAGGAGTGCAGGAGATCACGGAGGAGTGCAGGAGATCACGGAGGAGTGCAGGAGATCACGGAGGGGTGCAGGAGATCACGGAGGGGTGCAGGAGATCACGGAGGGGTGCAGGAGATCACGGAGGGGTGCAGGAGATCACGGAGGGGTGCAGGAGATCACGGAGGGGTGCAGGAGATCACGGAGGGGTGCAGGAGATCACGGAGGGGTGCAGGAGATCACGGAGGAGTGCAGGAGATCACGGAGGGGTGCAGGAGATGACTCAGGGCTACAGGAGATCACGACGCATCCAAAATGCAGCAGATTTGTCTCCGGTTCTTTGGGATGTTCATCTTAATGGTGGTTTTAACAAGCAGTTTCTATAAATATGGATTTTAAATGACAGGTAACTTTTGTGATCCTGCCGTGCTCATCTGCAAATCCTTCCATTGTAAAAAACTATCATTTGAGCCCAAATACAAAACACGACAAAATACTCCGTGTTTGGGATATCGAAGCGTAGTCATTTATTGCTGCTGTCCTGTGTGTGACCTAACCTCCGAGCACTTTCGTGTTTTTTGGACCTTTTCTGATTATTGTGCATTGATTTATTGATGGCTCGGATTGTACGGTAAGTGGCACTGATCTAACATCCATGTATTAACGGTGTTTTTTGGACAAGGCAATTGTGTAATTTCTTATTGCTCCCCTACATTGGGCCACACTGTGTAGCCCTTATATCCCTTGTCTTTTATCTGTGTCCTCTAGATAGACTTTCATTTTTTGTCAGTGGACAATAAATATTTACCGTATATTTAGAGGGTAGGGATTTTTTCCTGTGTGAGGCTTTGTGGGAAACATTGTGTAAATGCTGCATTTTTTTGTACTGTTGTGTCCACTGTGTTTTTTAATGCATTTTTTTTCTCTACACTGTGTGCAGAATTATTAGGCAAGTTGTATTTTAGAGGAATTTTTTTTTTTTATTGATCAACAACTATGTTCTCAATCAACCCAAAAGACTCATGAATATCAAAGCTTAATATTTTTGGCAGTTGGAGGGGTTTTTTAGATTTGGCTTCTTAGGAGGATCTGTTTGTGCAGGTAACTATTACTGTGCAGAATTATTAGGCAACTTAATAAAAACCAAATCTATTCCCATATCACTTGTTTATTTTCACCAGGTAACCAATATAACTGCACAACATTTAGAAATAAACATTTCTGACATGCAAAAACAAAACCCAAAATAATGAGTGCCCAATATCGCCCCCTTTCTTTCTGATGACACTCAGCAGCCGACCATCCATAGAGTCTGTCATTGCTTGATCTGTTTACGCTCAACATTGTGTGCAGCAGCCACCACAGCCTCCAGCCACCGCAGCCTCCAGACACCACAGCCTCCAGACACCGCAGCCTCCAGACACCGCAGCCTCCAGACACCGCAGCCTCCAGACACCGCAGCCTCCAGACACCGCAGCCTCCAGACACCACAGCCTCCAGACACCACAGCCTCCAGACACTGTTCCCAGAGGTGGACTGTTTCCCCTCCCTGAAGATCTCACATTTTATGAGGGACCACAGGTTCTCTATGGGGTTCAGATCAGGTGAACAAGGGGGCCATGTCATTATTTTTCATCTTTTAGACCTTTACTGGCCAGCCACGCTGTGGAGTAGTTGGATGCATGTGATGGAGCATTGTCCTGCATGAAAATCATGTTTTTCTTGAACGATAGCGACTTCTTCTTGTACCACTGCTTGAAGAAGTCGTCTTCCAGAAACTGGCAGTAGGTCTGGGAGTTGAGCTTCACTCCATCCTCAACCTGAAAAGATCCCACAAGTTGATCTTTGATGATACCAGCCCATACTAGTGCCCACCTCCACCTTGCTGGCGTCTGAGTCGGAGTGGAGCTCTCTTTACTGATCCAGCCTCTGGCCCATCCATCTGCCCATCAAGAGCCACTCTCATTTCATCAGTCCATAAAACCTGTGAAGAATCAGTCTTCAGATATGTCTTGGCCCAGTCTTGAGGTTTTATCTTGTTTCTTGGTCAGAGGTGGTGGTTTTCAGCCTTCCTTATCTTGGCCTGTCCCTGAGTATGGCACACCTTGTGCTTTTTGATACTCCAGTAACGTTGCAGCTCTGAAATATGGCCAAACTGGTGGCAAATGGCATCTTGGCAGCTTCACGCTTGATTCTCCTCAATTCATGGCCAGTTATTTTGCATCTTTTTTGCCCAGCACGCTTCTTGCGACCCTGTTGGCTATTTGCCATGAAACACTTGATTGTTCGGTGATCACACTTCAAAAGTTTGGCAATTTCCAGACTGCTGCATCCCTCTGCAAGACATCTCACAATTGTGGACTTTTCAGAGCCCGTCACATCTCTCTTCTGACCCATTTTGCCAAAGGAAAGGAAGTTGCCTAATAATTAAGCCCCCCTTACATAGGGTGTTGATGTCATTACACCGCACCCCTCCTCATTACAGAGATGCACATCACCTGAGTTACTTCATTGGTAGTTGGCTCTCAGCCTATACAGCGTGGAGTAGGACGACATGTATAAAAAGCATCATGTGATCACAATACGCATTTGCCTAATAATTCTGCACACAGTGTATAGGCTTCTATGGAGGGTCTAAAAATAAACACAACAGAGATTTTTTTTACATGTTAAGTTCAGAGTCAGAGCTTTCTCGTCTTAAAAACAAGCATCAAAAAACACTGATTTACAGGAAAACTTCAGCAAAACTGCAATAATCAGAAATAATTGTTGTTTCGTACTTTGGTGCAGACATTTACAGATAGAAAGTAGCGGCAAAAATGCAGCATTTACTCTACGTGACAGGGCAGAAGTCGTATCAAGTCAGCACCTACTGTACACTGATAGGACTTTGCTTTGACAGCCGATGTTATCAATTTGCCCACAGAGGATTGTCTGGAATGGTTGAACAAACTATCAGCTGTAAGTTGTAATATAAACAGTAAAGGGTGCTTTACACGCTGCGACATCATCAGCGATTGCTAGCAATGTTGTGCGCGATAGCACCCGCCCCGTCGTTTGTGCGACATTTGGTGATCGCTGCCGTAGCGAACATTATCGCTACAGCAGCGTCACACGCACATATCTTCTCAGCGACGTTGCTGTGACCGCCGAAAAATCCCTCCTTCAAGGGGGAGGTGCGTTTGGCATCACTGCGACGTCACTAAGCGGCCGTCCAATAGCAGAGGAGGGGCGGAGATGAGCGGCCGGAATATCCCGCCCACCTCCTTCCTTCCTCATTGCCGGTGGACGCAGGTAAGGAGATGTTCCTCGTTCCTGTGGTGTCACACGTAGCGATGTATGCTGCCGCAGGAGCGACGAACAACATCGTACCTGCAGCAGCAACGATATTATGAAAAGGAGCGACGTGTCAACAATCAACGATTTTGGACGCTTTTGTGATCGTTGATCATCGCTCCTTGGTGTCACACGCTGCGATGTCGCTAATGACGCCGGATGTGCGTCACTAACGACGTGACCCCGACAATATATCGTTAGCGATGTCGCAGCGTGTAAAGCCCCCTTAAGGCTGCGCGCTCACAATGTGATTTACTCACGGTTTTGACTCTGTGCATCTTCATCGCTTCAAAACGTAACATTTTACAATACAAGCAAAGTGGATGGGACTCAGGAATCTCATGTCCTCTCTGCTTTTTACGCTGCATATTTCACTGAGTTTTTCCAAGTTTCAATTTCGCTTGCGGGGAGACTCCGGTTTCTCAGCAGATTTTCCCCATAGACTTGTATTAGATGAGGAAACGTTTTTGCACAGTTGAATACGGCCGTGTACACACCTTATTTTTTTGCTGAGAGTTTCCCAAGTTACTGTAAAATAGACCTGTTTTCGGAAATCACAGCCAAAAAAATATATTCAAGTTTGCACTTTAAAAAAAGGCAAAAAATAAAAACATTTAATTTGCTCCAAATTCATCACATTGTTGCCCCAGATGAGTTTGTTCACCAGTAAAGAGAAAAAGACCGAAAAAGGACATAAAAGGCACCTGACGGAGAGTTTCCGGGCGTCTGACGGCACGGGCCCTGTACTCGGCCAGTCATGGGTCCGGTGTGATCGGTGCCGTGTTTTCTGTACACCCGGCTAATCTTCTCCCCCACGGTTCCCCCTCTTTATATTTAATATCCCAGTCATTGTTTGATTTTTTGCAGTTTGCCCTAAATGCAGCCGATGCGGAGCAACTGTTAATAACGGCCGCCATCAGTGCTCATTATGGACCGCTCCGCTTTCCACATACAGCGGCCGTATATTTACCAGCTGCAGATACATTTGTGCTTGTTTTGTAGGAAAAATTGATGTTTTTGTAAAACCACATTATTTTGTCACAACTTTGTGCTCATGTTAGCAGTACACTACGTATTACTTGTGGATATATCATAAATCCCATAAAAAAGAACACTGTTGTGGGGTTTATAGTCTATAACCAGGAGACTGTGCTGGCCATTCTGTTGTAGCTCTGCTATACTGCCCCCTATAGGTGAGCGTGTAGAGCTACATAGGGAGGAAAATGCCCAGAGAAAACTGTTCAGCACAAATGTGTCACAAAATGCAAAAAATTGCAAAAGTGAAATGTTTATTGTGTTAACATGGAGACACGAGAGATGATCAGGACACGAGACATAATTGGGACGTCTCGTTTGTGTTCCTTTAAGATGAGGTCCATCTTGAATGATCATGAACCGTTTTCCGGTAGTTGTGGATCATCGTCTTGAGTGGATTTGGCTCCAGTCTGTAGACACACGTTGTGGACATCACCTCGAGGACATTTGGTTTCTTGGGTTAATTACGAGCAGTCAATACTGCGCTGCAGGGAATTCCTCCCCGTGACATTATAGAACCTCTGATTCCCACGTTTCCTGCCTTATCTCCTTCACACACGTTTCCTTAATAGTCTGCGCTCACTGATTGAGCAGCAAAGATGACTCAAGTCCTTGATCGAAGGGGAAAATGAACCTGAAGGAATTGTGTCCACTGGGTGAGGTGTCCACCATGCGGGGTCCTTGTAATCCGGATCAGATCTCTTGGCCGTGCTCCATCCCTCAGGAGGAAATGGTCCCACACTGATGCAATCTCACCGCTGTCCAATGTCACCCATCATTAGCTTCATACATTCAGGCTGCTGATCAAAAGGTGACCAGTGCCATAGAAGAAGGGGCGCAGGGCCAGAGAGTGGGCTGCTCATGTGTAGACATAGCGTATACTAAACATTACAGAGAAAGTTTGTAAAAATTAATAATTAACAATATGCCTGGATCCCCGATCCAACCAGTGCAACCTGTGATAAAGCTAAATGTGGGAGATCCCTGCTGAAAATACACAAAATCATACAGAGCACGTCTGTGGGATGTCAAACGGACACGGCAGCTTTTACACTTATTCTCGACACTTCATCCCAAATAACAAACATAATGATACAGAAATAAAGGATTTATAAGCAAGAAATTTGTGGACTCTTCTCCTCATGGAAGTAGACCCCATAGCCCCCCACTGACCAGACACAAATGTCTGCAGCTTGCTGTTATAGTTACTACTGCCAGTGCCGCCTCCGTTATTACCGCTGCCATCAGTCCCACACTGCATGTTACTACTGCCAGTGCCGCCTCCGTTATTACCGCTGCCATCAGTCCCACACTGCATGTTACTACTGCCAGTGCCGCCTCCGTTATTACCGCTGCCATCAGTCCCACACTGCATGTTACTACTGCCAGTGCCGCCTCCGTTATTACCGCTGCCATCAGTCCCACACTGCATGTTACTACTGCCAGTGCCGCCTCCGTTATTACCGCTGCCATCAGTCCCACACTGCATGTTACTACTGCCAGTGCCGCCTCCGTTATTACCGCTGCCATCAGTCCCACACTGCATGTTTTTTTGGCTGCATCTTGGCTGCGTGTTTGGAGATGCAGCATGTCAATTCAGTTTACATTTTTTCCAGCGTTTTTGAGCCCTTCAAGTCAATAGATTTGACTTAACGCAATGGGCAAAATAAAGTAAAAATGTGACAAAAACACATGCATTTTTTATGCGTTTTTGCCACTGTTGTATGTTTTTGGGGCCAAAACCGCTGCATCTTTGTAGTTAAGTAAAGATGCAGTGTGTGAACATAGCCTTATACACTATGTCTTTATCATCCTGAGTTTTACATAGAGGGACATTTCCTACAACTGCAGACATGTGACCGCCACACTGTGCTAATCCCCGGCACACGTCTCCAGAGCCTCATACACATTCTGAATGGGGATTAAGTTATTACTAGGATTTAGAGGCCACAACAAAGGCTGAACATTGATGTGAGAAATGGAGACCACTGAGGCTGAGCCCAGTCCTAACACCTCAGTGTCATTGCCCTATTTACTTGTGTGGACAACTGTCACCTCTTCCCATGACATTACTGGGTAATATTCATCAACCCCAGAGAAAACCTTCCCACCTATTGTCTAATTGGAAACCAATGATCTGGAGTTGGGGTTCATCAAAGTCTTTCTAGCATTGGGTTAGAAAAGAATGCAATTTCAACAACCTTTAAAGATCTCTGCTTGGTTTTAGTAAATTAAAACATTCAGGTTAAAAACCTTCACGTTCCCAGTCCTGCTGGCACATGTATCAGTGTAGACTAAAGCAAATCTATCCCATCCTGTCTCCACGGAAATAACACTGAATTACGCTGATATATTGTTAAACAAGAGTGTTCTCATTCACTCACGGCAAGCAGAACTTTTCATTTTACATTTATTGCATTGCCACCAGCAAGAAGAAACATTGAGACCTCAGATAGGGGAGGATGTTCTTATTTAATATTTAGAATCTGTTCAGTTTTATGATTTTTTTTTGTGTACATTTTTTACACAAAAACAAAACAGAAACGTGTTTGTTTATTATTAGGGTTTCTTCCCTCAGAAACAATTGCAACTTCTACCCATGGTTAAGTCCGGTATTGGAGCCTAGCTTATTCAGGGGTGAATATGAGACACATGGGCAAGAATGCTTCTGTTTCCAAATTCAGTAATACCTCACTCCTTATCTCATACTCCCCTATGTAAGGATTGTGGTAACATAAGGCTTTCTATGATGCTCACACAACCCTGCAGTATTCTGCAGCTTCTCTTCAGTACTCTGATGTTGTACAGCTTCTCTTCAGTGCTCTGATGTTGTACAGCTTCTCTTCGGTGCTCTGATATTGTACAGCTTCTCTTCGGTGCCCTGATGTTGTACAGCTTCTCTTCAGTGCTCTGATGTTGTACAGCTTCTCTTCAGTGCTCTGATGTTGTACAGCTTCTCTTCAGTGCTCTGATGTTGTACAGTTTCTCTTCGGTGCTCTGATGTTGTACAGCTTCTCTTCAATGCTCTGATGTTGTACAGCTTCTCTTCAATGCTCTGATGTTGTACAGCTTCTCTTCGGTGCTCTGATGTTGTACAGTTTCTCTTCAGTGCTCTGATGTTGTACAGCTTCTCTTCGGTGCTCTGATGTTGTACAGCTTCTCTTCAGTGCTCTGATGTTGTACAGTTTCTCTTCAGTGCTCTGATGTTGTACAGCTTCTCTTCGGTGCTCTGATGTTGTACAGCTTCTCTTCAGTGCTCTGATGTTGTACAGTTTCTCTTCGATGCTCTGATGTTGTACAGTTTCTCTTCGGTGCTCTGATGTTGTACAGCTTCTCTTCAGTGCTCTGATGTTGTACAGTTTCTCTTCGGTGCTCTGATGTTGTACAGCTTCTCTTCAGTGCTCTGATGTTGTACAGTTTCTCTTCGGTGCTCTGATGTTGTACAGCTTCTCTTCAGTGCTCTGATGTTGTACAGCTTCTCTTCAATGCTCTGATGTTGTACAGCTTCTCTTCGGTGCTCTGATGTTGTACAGTTTCTCTTCAGTGCTCTGATGTTGTACAGCTTCTCTTCAGTGCTCTGATGTTGTACAGTTTCTCTTCGGTGCTCTGATGTTGTACAGCTTCTCTTCAGTGCTCTGATGTTGTACAGTTTCTCTTCAGTGCTCTGATGTTGTACAGTTTCTCTTCAGTGCTCTGATGTTGTACAGTTTCTCTTCGGTGCTCTGATGTTGTACAGTTTCTCTTCGGTGCTCTGATGTTGTACAGCTTCTCTTCAGTGCTCTGATGTTGTACAGTTTCTCTTCAGTGCTCTGATGTTGTACAGCTTCTCTTCGGTGCTCTGATGTTGTACAGCTTCTCTTCGGTGCTCTGATGTTGTACAGCTTCTCTTCGGTGCTCTGATGTTGTACAGCTTCTCTTCGGTGCTCTGATGTTGTACAGCTTCTCTTTGGTGCTCTGATGTCAGGGCAGTGTCAGGGTCAAAAATAGTGTGGAATTCTGCAGGGAGAGATAATGACTGGAACAAGTAGATCCTTTTTTTACGTTTATTCTAATCATACATTTTCCTCCAGGTTGTTGCTGTTAATGGTGTATGATAGTCTATAACCAAAGGACGTTCAGCCAATGACAAAGATTTACAATGACAAAGATTATTGTGAACAATGCTGGAAGAAAAAGGAGCGCAAAATAGGCTCTTATCCGGAGGATATGTGAGGGCGAAAACACTTAAAAGGCCTACCTTAGGGATTTGTCAGAGTCACAGCTACTGTATAAGCCTAGGTACACGGCTGCTGCAGCCCCACGTGGAAGCAGAGGATGGGCGATGAACAGACAAGGGTGTAATGGCGCTGCTGTGATGAAAGATTATATCATTATGATTTATTTCTATGCGTTTTGGAGAGATCTTTATTCAGGAAAAATTACATAGGTATGTTACTTTTGCTGAAAAATTAGTGGTATCTCTCCTAAATGCGTTGAAATAAATCACAATTATATAATCTTGAATCATCTTTCATCACAGTGGCGCGGCATTACATCCTGTCTGTTCAGAGATTATTTTTTATTATTATAGCTCCATTTATTTTCTAGCGCTTTACATGTGAAAGGGTTATATATAATGAAAAAAAAAATTCCAATACTTATGAACAATAGTCACCGACAGGTACAGGAGGAGACAGGTCCCTGCACACCAGGGCGCACAGTCTACAAGGGATGGATGAGGATACAGTAGGTGAGGGTAAAGCAGGTCATGCAGCAGTACAGTGGAACGAGGGTTACTTCAGGTTGTAGGCTTGTTTGAAGAGGTAGCTCATCAAGTTCCTTTTGAAAGTTTCCGCGGTAGGTGAGAGTGATATGTTGGGGTAGAGAGTTCCAGAGTATGGGGGATGCACGGACGAAGTTTTAAAAGAGGTAAAGAAGGAGATCTTGTGAGGATCGGAGATTGCGTACAGATAAGTACCGGGAGACTAGGTCATAGATGTGTGGAGTAGAAAGGTTGCAGATGGCTTTATATCTCATAGTTAGGGTTTTGACTTTGAGTCTTTGGGCAATGGGAAGCCATTGATGGGATTGGAGAGAGGAGAGGCCGGAGAATTGCACGGCAAATTGATTAGTTGGGCTGTAGCGTTTAGGATAGATTGGAGGGAAGCAAGAGGGTTAGAAGGGAGGTCACAGAGCAGGAGGTTGCAGTAGTCAAGGCGGGAGATGATGAGGGCATGCACTAGTGTTTTTGTAGATTTTTGGTTAAGGAATGTATGGATCTGGAAAATAATTTTGAGTTGGAGTCGGCAGAAGGTGGAAAGGGCTTGGATATGTGGCTTGAAGGAGAGAGCAGAGTCAAGGGTTACCCTGAGGGGAGAGTGAGCAGCTAATGACTTTAATGGATAGGTCAAGTGGAGTGGTAGAGTGAGATGGCAGAACCTTGATGAATTCTGTTTTGTCCATGGCATAGAAATCAAGCAGAAAAGAAGGATGAAATAGCAGACAGACATTTTGTGATTCTGGTTAGTAAAGGAGGTGATACCGGGTCTAGAGAGGTAGATCTGTGTGTCCTCAGCATAGGTCTGATATTGAAAACCATGTCCCAGGCCAAAGGTGTAGATGGAGAAAAGGAGTTCAAGAACTAAACCTTGGGAGACACCGACAGATACTGGGTGAGATAAGGCAGTGGTGGGAGATGCTGAATATCCAGTTGGTTAGGTATGAAGAAACCCAAAATAAGACCGAGTTTGTTACATCAAGAGATGAGAGAATGTGTAGTAGGAGGGGATAGGACTTTGTGTCGAAAGAAGATGACAGGTCCAGAAGGAGAACAACCGATTAGTGTCGCTTGCCTTTGGCGGTCAGTAGGTCATTGGTGACTTTTTAGTTAGGGCAGGTTTGGTTGAGTGATGCAGTTGGAAGCCAGATTGTAACCAGTGAAAGAGCGAGCAGGGGAGAGGTGGGAGGACAGTTCAATATGGACACGCTGGAGACATAGGAAAGAAGTGATATGGGGCGATAGTTAGACACAGAGGATGAATTGAGTCAGGGCTTTTAAGGATTAGTGTGATCAAGATATGTTTCGAGTATGAGGGGAACACATCAGTTTTTAGTGATAGGTTGAAGAGATGGTTTAGGGTTGGAATAAAGACTGCGATGAGGTTTGACATGAGGTGGGACGACATTGGTCAAGTGCACACATGGTGAGATGTGATCTGGAGAGTAGAGAGGAAAGTTCATCTTCTGTCATGGTGGAGAAGCTGGTTTTGGAGAAAGAGGTCTGAGTGGTTATGAACTATTGGGCAAAGCTTTCTCTGATGTCAATATTCTGCTTGAAGAATTAGGCAAAGTCTTCAGCTGTGATGAGAGGAGTGGGAGGAGTTGCTATGAGATGGAAGAGAAAGAGTTGAATATCTGTTTAGGGTTGTGAGACGAATGATCTGAGATATGAGAAGTTGATTTGTATTGCAGCAGTCAGTGTGGACTTGAAAGTGGTGAGGGACTGTTTGTATGGGATGAAGTACTCATAGGACCTCTGCTCAGCATCCCTGGAAGCCCGTCTCAGTCCTTTAGTGAGGCTGGTCTGCCAGGGTTTCCTGTTGTTGATGGTGCATTTTTTGGTATGTGTGAGAAGGCAGCCGATTCAATAGCTGCAGCTATTGTGCTATTATATAAAGAGGCAGTAGCATCGTATAGGGAACCTATGTCTGCAAGAGGGAGAAGGGAATCAGAAAGCGAGGGTAAATCATGGTTAAAACTATATTACAAAAATAACATGAGTTTAGATAAAATTATTGTGTGCGCTTAGACACGATAGTTCAAGACCTGCTGCTTTGTCCTCTCTTTGGAACCCAAGTGCCGTATGTAGTAAATAGCAGGTTTTTTGTTATGTTCATGTGCTGCCATCATGTGCTCATCTAAGTTATTGAGCAGCTATACAATCTGATGATCCTGGAATCCTGTTAAAGGGAATCTGTCACCACATGTGACCTATCTACACTGTTAATTTGGGCACACAGGTTACAGAATGCTGACAATAGTGATATGTGTATGATAAATCATTGTTTATCATGTTGTGTAAATGAGCTTTTCCAGGCTATGGGGCAGACGCTGCCTGGAAGATAAATCTGATGTTTACCAGTGTGATGTTACCGGACTTACCAGTGTGATATGTGCTATTTTACTAATTCCATCACATAGTGACAGAATAATGCCATCATACTTACCTTTAAAGAGCTTGCTGAACATTTTACATGACTGTACCAAGACCAATATTACCATCAATGCTGCAATATTCAAGTCCCTATCGATCACTGGTCTGGTATTGTGCTTCATGGCTTCCATCACTGAGTGTTAAAGGGAAGCTGTCAGAAGGATCATCCCTCCTAAGCCTTCTACATGGACAAGTAGGTCATAGGAATGTGAATAAAATGATCCCTTGATATCTGAGATCCAATGTCTAAGGCTACGTGCACACGCTGCATCTTTCTGTGTTCACAAACTGCAGCCAAAACTGCACCTTGTCAGAGAGAGCCTGGAAATGTCACAAAAAATGCTTGGAATTGTAGGTGCGTTTTTAGTGCATTTTTCACAACATGCGTTTTTGTGACAAATGTTGACAAAAACGCAGGAAGAATGAACATGCTGCTTTTTTTTTGTCACAAACTTTTGACAAATAAAACGCTGACAAACTGCAACGTGCGCAGCAAATCTGACTTCTCATAGACTTTGCTGGGAAGCCAAATGTCAGAAAGTTCTGACAACAAAACTGCACCAAAAAACGCAGCAAAAATCGCAGTGTGCGCATGTAACCTTATTCCAGAAAAAAAGCATAAGCTAAATATCTTTTTTTTTAATGTCCCTGTAGCAGTAATGTAATGCAATCTATGACTGAGCGACCTGCAATCTAAACATGACCAGCAGAGGTCTCCTGTATCTGCATCCACAGATTTTTAAATCCTTATCCTAGGCCCTGAAGATAAAACCTTCTCGTCTTAAGGATACTGCAAAGTCCTTGCGGTGTTATGGGCCCCTATGGCCCAGTGTGGAAGCTTTCATCATCCCAGCTGAGTAATGAAAGATGCCCAGCATTTATGTGAATCTACAAGCAGCAGGCACAAAGAGTTTGGCCTAGTTAGGTTTTGTTTCTTCTTTTATTTACTTTAGTTAACCGCACTATTGTAAATTGTTTGTAGAAACCAAGGTTTGTAAAATAGTTTAATTAAATCCGTTAGTTTGCAATGAAGTGGCAGTAAGACATTGGACCGACCCTGCCTCTCAGGTCCAGTTATCTTTGTTTCAATGAGGCCACATTTATTTTGTCTGTGAAAAGAACCGATCTCAACATTAAGCTACCATGAACAACCATTTCAGAACGTTTTCCATGTTTAATATCGCCCATAATCTGAACCAATCCATTGAGAAAGAAACTGAAATAGTTTTGCAGGAGAAAATACAGATGACAAAACTAAAGTAATCTGGTTGCAAAAGTGTAAATCACAATTGGATGCATCATCAAAAATCTTAAATTAGCAGCAAATACAACACTGATGGCAACAAACATAAATGGAAGGAAGGACTTATTATGGAGGGTCAAGACGGAAAGATCAAATACAGGACTCCTACTCTATACAAAGAAGACAAAGATATTGACTCCTGCCAGGTACGATCGGGACACGTGAGATGGGCAGCAACTAACTGCAAGTTGTAAAGAACTTCATCCTACTCAGATCAAGGATCACTCAAGATGCAGCGATGACACCGGTAATCAATAGGAGAATAGCTATGAGCAAATCAACAATGAAGTCACTGGCCAAGGTCCTCAAATGCAGGAACATTTCGCTGGTGATGAAGGCATGGCTCCTACATAGTCTGGTCTTTTCTGTAGTCACATATGGATGCAAAACCTGGACGATGAAGAAACAAGACAATAGAATCAATGCCTTTGAAATGCGGAGCTGGAGAAGGATGTTATCAATACCATGGATGGCAAAAAACAAACTAATCAATTCTGGAACAAATCAAGCCAGACATTACACTGGAAGAAAAGATCACCAACCCACGACTTGTGTACACATCATATGGAGAGATCAAATCACTGGAGGACATCATGGCCGGTAAGATAGAAGGAACAAGGCGAGGAGGAAAACCAGCAACCCAATGGCTTGATACAATCAAGAAAACTGCAGAGAACACCCTGGTGGGCCTATCTTAGCTGCACATCATCGATCTTCCTACAGGGCGTTTATCCATCAACTCGCCATAGTTCAAGATCGAGCCGAAGGCTTTCACGAAAAGAAAAAAAGTGTGAACACCGTGTTATAATTGGGGATGTGGTTGTGTTCAGAATCAGCCAATCACATTTACACTCATGTTACATAGTACTCAGTGCATTTCACAGCAAAAGCCATGGTCTGCAAATGGCTGACAACACAGCAAAGGGATCTCATTGTTGAAAGCTATCACACAGGAAATGGGTACAAACATGTTTTTGTACCCATTAGATGTACCATAGACACTATGAAGACATCATCAAGAAGTGGCTTAAACTTGGTACAACACTGATATTACCTAGAACCTTTCAAAAGTTGATGAAAAGACAAGCAGAAAATTCATCTGGGAGGCTGCCAAGAGGCCAACCGCAACATTAAATGAGCTGCAAGAATTTCTTGCAAGTACTGGTTGTATACAGCATGTGACAACAATTTCCTGTATTCTTCATAAGTCTGCAAGATTCAAGCCTTTTCCACAAAACATTCAAGATTAGCTATGTTTTGGCAAATCCTCCAAGTCTACCAAAAAGTATGTGGGAAACATTTGATGTCTCATGAGACAGAGGTGAAACTTTTTGGCCATAATTTCAAATAGTATGTAGTGGCAGAAAGTCACCGCTGCACGTCACCAGGAGATCCCCATCCCCACAGTGAAGCATGGTGGAGGCACCGCTGTGTTTTGGGGCTGTTTTTCGGCTGCTGTAACTGAGGCATTAGTGAACAGTTTCCAATTATTAGTCAATTTTGTATCAGAACCTTCAGGCCTCTGCTAAAAATCTGAAGATGAATTTCACCTCTTAGCACAATCAACTTAAGTGACCTTCAAATTAACAAGAGGACAGCTTCTAAAGAAGAAGATGAAAGTTCTGGAACAGCAAAGCCCAGACCTGAATCTTCTGTGGTGACCTGAAGAGGGCGCTCTACACAGGAGAAGCCCCCCAATCTGACAGATGTGGAGCTACTGCAGGGGGGAGGGGGCAAAGATCAACGATTCTAGCTGTGATAGACTCCGACCCAAAGAAACCGAATGTGTCAGAAATCCAAAGAGGACTTCACCAAAATATTAGTTTAAGGGTGTGCAGCAGATTTTTGCAACAGATTTTTTAGTTTTTTCCACCCAAAAATATTGGTTTGGGGTTTTTTTTTTATTGCATTGTACAGATTATAAGCGGCATTAAAGGGGGTAAAAGTTCTGAAATGATTGTCTTTGGTAGGATTTATTTATATATTTATTTTTTTTACATGACAAAAATCTTGCATTTTAACAGGGGTGTGTAAACTTTTTATATCCTCTCTCCTCCTATACCTGTCTGTGTCTTGTATTGTTTATGATTATTGTACTTGTCCCTATTATGTACACCCCATTCACTTGTACAGCGCCATGGAATAGATGGCGCTATAATAATAAATAATAATATCCGCTGTAGGTGCCTGCACTCTGCTTCCTGTAGGAATATAATAATAATATTTATTCATGTATATAGCGCTATTAATTGCACAGCACATTACATACATTCCATCAGTCCTATAAATAGTGGAGGATTTAAGAACGGAGACAAATACTGGATGTTGAACTCTCGTTGGTCTTGGGTTGCTTTTTAGCCTCCAGTCCCTTGTGGCTCAGGCCACAGCTCATAACCTCACGTATCAGGGAAAATCTCAGACTCAACATTTCCTCTCATCGGTAGCAAATGTCTGGAGGTGAACATCACAAAGAAAGACCCCGACTTCTAAACACAGAAGCATTTCCTTCCATTCAGGGCAGGCTGCTGGGACGAAGGCATCTAATGGCTGCCGACCATACACAAGTAGTAACTGCTGACCCTACACAAGTAGTAACTGCTGACCCTACACAAGTAGTAACTGCTGACCCTACACAAGTAGTAACTGCTGACCCTACACAAGTAGTAACTGCCGACCCTACACAAGTAGTAACTGCTGACCCTACACAAGTAGTAACTGCTGGCCCTACACAAGTAGTAACTGCCGACCCTACACAAGTAGTAACTGCTGGCCCTACACAAGTAGTAACTGCTGGCCCTACACAAGTAGTAACTGCTGACCCTACACAAGTAGTAACTGCCGACCCTACACAAGTAGTAACTGCCGACCCTACACAAGTAGTAACTGCCGACCCTACACAAGTAGTAACTGCTGACCCTACACAAGTAGTAACTGCTGGCCCTACACAAGTAGTAACTGCTGACCCTACACAAGTAGTAACTGCCGACCCTACACAAGTAGTAACTGCCGACCCTACACAAGTAGTAACTGCCGACCCTACACAAGTAGTAACTGCCGACCCTACACAAGTAGTAACTGCTGACCCTACACAAGTAGTAACTGCCGACCCTACACAAGTAGTAACTGCCGACCCTACACAAGTAGTAACTGCTGACCCTACACAAGTAGTAACTGCTGGCCCTACACAAGTAGTAACTGCCGACCCTACACAAGTAGTAACTGCTGGCCCTACACAAGTAGTAACTGCTGGCCCTACACAAGTAGTAACTGCTGACCCTACACAAGTAGTAACTGCCGACCCTACACAAGTAGTAACTGCCGACCCTACACAAGTAGTAACTGCCGACCCTACACAAGTAGTAACTGCTGACCCTACACAAGTAGTAACTGCTGGCCCTACACAAGTAGTAACTGCTGACCCTACACAAGTAGTAACTGCCGACCCTACACAAGTAGTAACTGCCGACCCTACACAAGTAGTAACTGCTGGCCCTACACAAGTAGTAACTGCTGACCCTACACAAGTAGTAACTGCTGGCCCTACATAAGTAGTAACTGCTGGCCCTACACAAGTAGTAACTGCTGGCCCTACACAAGTAGTAACTGCTGGCCCTACACAAGTAGTAACTGCTGGCCCTACACAAGTAGTAACTGCTGGCCCTACACAAGTAGTAACTGCCGACCCTACACAAGTAGTAACTGCTGGCCCTACACAAGTAGTAACTGCTGGCCCTACACAAGTAGTAACTGCTGACCCTACACAAGTAGTAACTGCTGACCCTACACAAGTAGTAACTGCTGACCCTACACAAGTAGTAACTGCTGGCCCTACACAAGTAGTAACTGCCGACCCTACACAAGTAGTAACTGCCGACCCTACACAAGTAGTAACTGCCGACCCTACACAAGTAGTAACTGCCGACCCTACACAAGTAGTAACTGCCGACCCTACACAAGTAGTAACTGCTGACCCTACACAAGTAGTAACTGCCGACCCTACTCAAGTAGTAACTGCTGACCCTACACAAGTAGTAACTGCTGGCCCTACACAAGTAGTAACTGCCGACCCTACACAAGTAGTAACTGCCGACCCTACACAAGTAGTAACTGCCGACCCTACACAAGTAGTAACTGCCGACCCTACACAAGTAGTAACTGCTGACCCTACACAAGTAGTAACTGCTGACCCTACACAAGTAGTAACTGCTGACCCTACACAAGTAGTAACTGCCGACCCTACACAAGTAGTAACTGCCGACCCTACACAAGTAGTAACTGCTGGCCCTACACAAGTAGTAACTGCTGGCCCTACACAAGTAGTAACTGCCGACCCTACACAAGTAGTAACTGCCGACCCTACACAAGTAGTAACTGCTGGCCCTACACAAGTAGTAACTGCTGACCCTACACAAGTAGTAACTGCTGGCCCTACACAAGTAGTAACTGCCGACCCTACACAAGTAGTAACTGCCGACCCTACACAAGTAGTAACTGCTGGCCCTACACAAGTAGTAACTGCCGACCCTACACAAGTAGTAACTGCTGGCCCTACACAAGTAGTAACTGCCGACCCTACACAAGTAGTAACTGCTGGCCCTACACAAGTAGTAACTGCTGATCCTACACAAGTAGTAACTGCTGACCCTACACAAGTAGTAACTGCTGACCCTACACAAGTAGTAACTGCTGATCCTACACAAGTAGTAACTGCTGACCCTACACAAGTAGTAACTGCTGACCCTACAGAAGTAGTAACTGCTGGCCCTACACAAGTAGTAACTGCTGACCCTACACAAGTAGTAACTGCCGACCCTACACAAGTAGTAACTGCTGATCCTACACAAGTAGTAACTGCTGATCCTACACAAGTAGTAACTGCCGACCCTACACAAGTAGTAACTGCTGACTGCGTCTCACCTGAAATCCTGGGCTCTACTCTCCACAGATCCTTCTCATTTTTTACATAATGTTAAATAGTGAAAATTCCTCCAGATATCTTGTTAGAAGATACACATGGCTCAAATTCCTAAGTACGCAAATTAATTCATCTGATTGGGGATGTTTTGTACAGTGGATTCAGTGATTTCTTTGACCTTTAGACAGATGCTGTAATTTATGCATATATTCTCTGCCTGATGTATACATTCCCCAGCAGTCTTTATGTAATTGTGGAATTGCTGCTCCGTCGTCTTGTCACCTACAAATGTTAAAAAAGCTAATAAAAACTTTAAAACCACTGGGGCTGATTGATTAAAACTGTCCAACAGCCTATTTTTTTTTTTGGAAGAGGGGGTAGATCACTGTTATGTCTTGTGTCTAAAGGACAATAAACTTGGTATAAGTTACGTTAGTTAAGCCAGAAATGCTGTATATTTAACTCTGTCATATTTTAATTTCACTAATGTATGCCCACTTTTATTTTTTCTGTGGACTGTTTACATTTTATATACTGTGTGTATATATAAATAAAATATATATTTTATTTATTATTTTTTTTTTTTTTAATGGCTTTCAGCTCGATCTTGAGCTATGGTGACTTGATGGATGAACGCGCTGTAGGAAGATAGGTCTTGTTCAGCCTAGATAGGTCCACCACAGTCTTCTCCACCATTGGGTTGCTGGTCTTCTTCTTTGCCTTAGTTCTTTCTATCTTTCTGGCCATGATGTCCTTCTCCAGTGGTTGATCTCTCCGTATGATGTGTAGGCGAGTCGTAGCTTGGTGATCTTTGCTTCCAGTGACATGTCTGGCTTGATTTGTTCCAGAAGTGATTTGTTTGTTCTTTTTTGCCATCTATGATATTAATTCTTCATTCTTCTCCAGCTCCACATTTCAAAGGACTTGATTCTTTATCGTCCACGTTTTGCATTCATATATGACTACAGAAAAGACCAGACTATGTAGGAGCCGTGTCTCATCACCAGTGATATGCTCCCGGATTTTGAGGACCTTGTGCAGTGACTTTGTTGCTGATTTGCCCATAGCTATTCTCCTGTTCACTTCTTTGGTTTTAAAACGCTTCGTCAATTTGAAAGTGTTACAGTCAGTTCTTCCGTTGAAGTCTAAAGTAAAACATAAAATGCAGATGAGCTCATGCAGTAGGCTCTAGGTGTCACTTAAAAAAAAAGCTTGAAACTCTAGTGCTGTAGCTGCTTAGTGACGAGCCCTGCAGCATGTGGATTATGCACAATTTTGCTGAAATGCTGTTTTGCAGACTTGTACTTTGCTCTTGTAGGCAGTGGGGGGCTCTGTGGGTCCACAGGAGGAGGATGCTGCTTTTCCGCTATGTTTTTTCTCAGACCCTAATCAGTCTCTTCCCAACAGAAGTCAAACTTCTAATCCAGTCCTGATCAAAGCAGCTGCCACATAGGAGAGTTATGGGCTTCGCCTGCAGCTCTTCCTATGGACACTGCATAGTTTACCCTTCTCTGAAGCCCCTCATATACCTTAGGTAAAAGTCAGTCGCTCCTTCCGGTTTCGGTGGCAATGGTCAACTATTGGTGTGTATGGGAACCTCCTGACTATGTCCCCATAGATTGTTTAAGGGAAAATAAGTATTAGCAGTTCGAACTCTATCACCCAATCATTTAGGCCCAGGCCAGATGTTTCTGACAGCAGCTCTCCCTATAGAGAACACAAAAACGCTTCTGTATAGGGGAGATGGCTATCAGAATGAGGCATTTAGATCACTCTCTTGTAAGAACAATGGATTACTGTCTGGTTGTGGGGGCACGTACAGTACATATTACTGTCTGGTTGTGGGGGCACATACATATTACTGTCTGGTTGTGGGGGCACATACAGTACATATTACTGTCTGGTTGTGGGGGCACATACAGTACATATTACTGTCTGGTTGTGGGGGCACATACAGTACGTATTACTGTCTGGTTGTGGGGGCACATACATATTACTGTCTGGTTGTAGGGGCACATACAGTACATATTACTGTCTGGTTGTAGGGGCACATACAGTACATATTACTGTCTGGTTGTAGGGGCACATACAGTACATATTACTGTCTGGTTGTAGGGGCACATACAGTACATATTACTGTCTGGTTGTGGGGGCACATACAGTACATATTACTGTCTGGTTGTAGGGGCACATACAGTACATATTACTGTCTGGTTGTAGGGGCACATACAGTACATATTACTGTCTGGTTGTAGGGGCACGTACAGTACATATTACTGTCTGGTTGTGGGGGCACATACAGTACATATTACTGTCTGGTTGTAGGGGCACATACAGTACATATTACTGTCTGGTTGTAGGGGCACATACAGTACATATTACTGTCTGGTTGTAGGGGCACATACAGTACATATTACTGTCTGGTTGTAGGGGCACATACAGTACATATTACTGTCTGGTTGTAGGGGCACGTACAGTACATATTACTGTCTGGTTGTGGGGGCACATACAGTACATATTACTGTCTGGTTGTAGGGGCACATACAGTACATATTACTGTCTGGTTGTGGGGGCACATACAGTACATATTACTGTCTGGTTGTAGGGGCACATACAGTACATATTATTACTGTCTGGTTGTAGGGGCACATACAGTACATATTACTGTCTGGTTGTAGGGGCACATACAGTACATATTACTGTCTGGTTGTAGGGGCACATACAGTACATATTACTGTCTGGTTGTAGGGGCACATACAGTACATATTACTGTCTGGTTGTAGGGGCACGTACAGTACATATTACTGTCTGGTTGTAGGGGCACGTACAGTACATATTACTGTCTGGTTGTGGGGGCACATACAGTACATATTACTGTCTGGTTGTGGGGGCACATACAGTACATATTACTGTCTGGTTGTAGGGGCACATACAGTACATATTACTGTCTGGTTGTAGGGGCACATACAGTACATATTACTGTCTGGTTGTGGGGGCACATGCAGTACATATTACTGTCTGGTTGTGGGGGCACATACATATTACTGTCTGGTTGTGGGGGCACATGCAGTACATATTACTGTCTGGTTGTAGGGGCACATACAGTACATATTACTGTCTAGTTGTAGGGGCACATACAGTACATATTACTGTCTGGTTGTGGGGGCACATACAGTACATATTACTGTCTGGTTGTGGGGGCACATACATATTACTGTCTGGTTGTGGGGGCACATACAGTACATATTACTGTCTGGTTGTAGGGGCACATACAGTACATATTACTGTCTGGTTGTAGGGGCACATACAGTACATATTACTGTCTGGTTGTGGGGGCACATACATATTACTGTCTGGTTGTAGGGGCACATACAGTACATATTACTGTCTGGTTGTAGGGGCACATACAGTACATATTACTGTCTGGTTGTGGGGGCACATACATATTACTGTCTGGTTGTAGGGGCACATACATATTACTGTCTGGTTGTAGGGGCACATACAGTACATATTACTGTCTGGTTGTAGGGGCACATACAGTACATATTACTGTCTGGTTGTGGGGGCACATACAGTACATATTACTGTCTGGTTGTGGGGGCACATACAGTACATATTACTGTCTGGTTGTAGGGGCACATACAGTACATATTACTGTCTGGTTGTGGGGGCACATACATATTACTGTCTGGTTGTGGGGGCACATACATATTACTGTCTGGTTGTGGGGGCACATACAGTACATATTACTGTCTGGTTGTAGGGGCACATACAGTACATATTACTGTCTGGTTGTGGGGGCACATACATATTACTGTCTGGTTGTAGGGGCACATACATATTACTGTCTGGTTGTGGGGGCACATACCTATTACTGTCTGGTTGTGGGGGCACATATAGATTACTATTTAATAGTGAGGGGCACATATAGATTATAGACTGGTTGGGGAGGCACATATAAATTACTGACTAGTTGTGGGAGCACATATATTGATTTCTGTCTGAATGTATAAGAACATACATATTATTGTCTGGGGGGACACAGATTACTGGCTGGCTGTGAGGGGGGGGGGCACATACATATTACTGTCTGGTTGTAGGGGCACATACATATTACTGTCTGGTTGTGGGGGCACGTACAGTACATATTACTGTCTGGTTGTGGGGGCACATACATATTACTGTCTGGTTGTGGGGGCACATACATATTACTGTCTGGTTGTGGGGGCACATACATATTACTGTCTGGTTGTGGGGGCACATACATATTACTGTCTGGTTGTGGGGGCACGTACAGTACATATTACTGTCTGGTTGTGGGGGCACGTACATATTACTGTCTGGTTGTGGGGGCACATACATATTACTGTCTGGTTGTGGGGGCACGTACAGTACATATTACTGTCTGGTTGTAGGGGCACATACATATTACTGTCTGGTTGTAGGGGCACATACATATTACTGTCTGGTTGTGGGGGCACATACATATTACTGTCTGGTTGTAGGGGCACATACATATTACTGTCTGGTTGTAGGGGCACATACATATTACTGTCTGGTTGTAGGGGCACATACATATTACTGTCTGGTTGTAGGGGCACATACATATTACTGTCTGGTTGTAGGGGCACATACATATTACTGTCTGGTTGTAGGGGCACATACATATTACTGTCTGGTTGTGGGGGCACATACATATTACTGTCTGGTTGCGGGGGCACGTACAGTACATATTACTGTCTGGTTGTGGGGGCACATACAGTACATATTACTGTCTGGTTGTAGGGGCACATACATATTACTGTCTGGTTGTAGGGGCACATACATATTACTGTCTGGTTGTAGGGGCACATACATATTACTGTCTGGTTGTAGGGGCACATACATATTACTGTCTGGTTGTAGGGGCACATACATATTACTGTCTGGTTGTGGGGGCACGTACAGTACATATTACTGTCTGGTTGTAGGGGCACATACATATTACTGTCTGGTTGTAGGGGCACATACATATTACTGTCTGGTTGTAGGGGCACATACATATTACTGTCTGGTTGTAGGGGCACATACATATTACTGTCTGGTTGTAGGGGCACATACATATTACTGTCTGGTTGTAGGGGCACATACATATTACTGTCTGGTTGCGGGGGCACGTACAGTACATATTACTGTCTGGTTGTGGGGGCACATACAGTACATATTACTGTCTGGTTGTAGGGGCACATACATATTACTGTCTGGTTGTAGGGGCACATACATATTACTGTCTGGTTGTGGGGGCACGTACAGTACATATTACTGTCTGGTTGTGGGGGCACATATAGATTACTATTTAATAGTGAGGGGCACATATAGATTACTATTTAATAGTGAGGGGCACATATAGATTATAAACTGGTTGGGGAGGCACATATAAATTACTGTCTGGTTGTGGGGGCACGTACATATTACTGTCTGGTTGTGGGGGCACATACAGTACATATTACTGTCTGGTTGTGGGGGCACATACAGTACATATTACTGTCTGGTTGTGGGGGCACGTACAGTACATATTACTGTCTGGTTGTAGGGGCACATACATATTACTGTCTGGTTGTGGGGGCACGTACCTATTACTGTCTGGTTGTGGGGGCACATATAGATTACTATTTAATAGTGAGGGGCACATATAGATTACTATTTAATAGTGAGGGGCACATATAAATTACTGACTAGTTGTGGGAGCACATATATTGATTTCTGTCTGGCTGTATAAGAACATACATATTATTGTCTGGGGGGACACAGATTACTGGCTGGCTGTGAGGGGGGGGGGCACATACATATTACTGTCTGGTTGTGGGGGCACGTACAGTACATATTACTGTCTGGTTGTGGGGGCACATACATATTACTGTCTGGTTGTGGGGGCACGTACAGTACATATTACTGTCTGGTTGTGGGGGCACATACATATTACTGTCTGGTTGTGGGGGCACATACATATTACTGTCTGGTTGTGGGGGCACGTACAGTACATATTACTGTCTGGTTGTGGGGGCACATACATATTACTGTCTGGTTGTGGGGGCACGTACAGTACATATTACTGTCTGGTTGTGGGGGCACATACATATTACTGTCTGGTTGTGGGGGCACGTACAGTACATATTACTGTCTGGTTGTGGGGGCACATACATATTACTGTCTGGTTGTGGGGGCACGTACAGTACATATTACTGTCTGGTTGTGGGGGCACACACATATTACTGTCTGGTTGTGGGGGCACGTACAGTACATATTACTGTCTGGTTGTGGGGGCACATACATATTACTGTCTGGTTGTGGGGGCACATACATATTACTGTCTGGTTGTGGGGGCACGTACAGTACATATTACTGTCTGGTTGTGGGGGCACATACATATTACTGTCTGGTTGTGGGGGCACGTACAGTACATATTACTGTCTGGTTGTGGGGGCACACACATATTACTGTCTGGTTGTGGGGGCACGTACAGTACATATTACTGTCTGGTTATGGGGGCACATACATATTACTGTCTAGTTGTAGGGGCACATACATATTACTGTCTGGTTGTGGGGGCACGTACAGTACATATTACTGTCTGGTTGTGGGGGCACGTACAGTACATATTACTGTCTGGTTGCGGGGGCACGTACAGTACATATTACTGTCTGGTTGTGGGGGCACGTACAGTACATATTACTGTCTGGTTGTGGGGGCACATACATATTACTGTCTGGTTGTGGGGGCACGTACAGTACATATTACTGTCTGGTTGTGGGGGCACACACATATTACTGTCTGGTTGTGGGGGCACGTACAGTACATATTACTGTCTGGTTATGGGGGCACATACATATTACTGTCTAGTTGTAGGGGCACATACATATTACTGTCTGGTTGTGGGGGCACGTACAGTACATATTACTGTCTGGTTATGGGGGCACATAAATATTACTGTCTAGTTGTAGGGGCACATACATATTACTGTCTGGTTGTGGGGGCACGTACAGTATATATTACTGTCTGCTTGTGGGGGCACATACAGTACATATTACTGTCTGGTTATGGGGGCACATACATATTACTGTCTGGTTGTGGGGGCACATACATATTACTGTCTGGTTGTGGGGGCACGTACAGTACATATTACTGTCTGGTTGTGGGGGCACACACATATTACTGTCTGGTTGTGGGGGCACGTACAGTACATATTACTGTCTGGTTATGGGGGCACATACATATTACTGTCTAGTTGTAGGGGCACATACATATTACTGTCTGGTTGTGGGGGCACGTACAGTACATATTACTGTCTGGTTATGGGGGCACATAAATATTACTGTCTAGTTGTAGGGGCACATACATATTACTGTCTGGTTGTGGGGGCACGTACAGTACATATTACTGTCTGCTTGTGGGGGCACATACAGTACATATTACTGTCTGGTTATGGGGGCACATACATATTACTGTCTGGTTGTGGGGGCACGTACATATTACTAGTTGTGGGAGCACATATATTGATTTCTGTCTGGCTGTATAAGAACATACATATTATTGTCTGGGGGGACACAGATTACTGGCTGGCTGTGAGGGGGGGCACATTTAGATTGTAGAATCATAGAATGTTAGAGCTGGACGGGACCTCCTGAGTCGTCATCTGCTCCAACTCCCTGCTCAATGCAGGATTCTATATCATCCCACACAGATGTCTGTCCGGCCCCTGAAGACTCCATTGAAGAGGAACTCACCACCTCTTGTGGCCGCTTGTTCCACTCGTTGATCTCCTCACTGTCAGTTTTTCAGGTTTTTTTGTAATATCTAATCTGTGTCTCCTTTTAATCATTTTTATCCCATTGCTTCTAGTTTTTCCTTGTGCAAATGAGAATTGCGCTGATCCCTCTACAGTGTGACAGCCCTTCAGATATTTGTAGACCACTACTAAGTCTCCTCACTCTTATTTTTTGTAAGCTAAACATTCCTAAATGTTCCTTGGGTCTGATCACTGAACCAGTTATGAATCTACCTAACAGTTGCCTTGTCCAATCCATACTTGGTCATTTTTTTCAATAAGGATATTATGAGATACTTTGTCAAATGTTTTGCTGAAGTCAAAATATAGAGAACATCAACTATCAATCTAAAAAAAAGATAGTACCGTTTCCCCCGCTTTGTATGATGGAGCTGAGGTAAAGCCTTTGCGCCATTACGCATGCACAGCTGTGTTAACCAACCCGCGGGATCTGATTAGACGCGGTAATGGGATGCGTCTGTGATGTCGGGGTGTCAGCGCGCATGCGCGGTTATGTTATCCTACCTGTGGGATCTGATTGGACAGTGACGAGAAACTATTGTGGGTGACGTATACGATGCAGATTGGCTAGGGCACATTCGCCCCCTTGAGTAGTGTGCTATTCTACCCGCGGGAATTGATTGGGCGCCGTGATGAGACGCCACTATGGGTGGTATCTGTGAGGCCGCTGGACCAGCGCGGCTGTGTCATCCCACCCGCGGGATTTGATTGGACAGTGATGAGGCGCTATCATAGGAAGTGTATATGACGCCGACTGGTCAGGGCGCATGCGTTCCATAAGCATCACCCCACTGATGATCATGATGGGCGGTGTTGAGGAATAAGGGTGTGGGGGTCAGACCGGAACCGGCTGCCTGGGAATAAGGGCGGCACTAATCCTAGTTGCCGTGCCCCTTTTGAAGTGCATGTAATTATTCTGCGCTTGCGTTCACCCATGACCTCAAGTTCTTCATTGGTTAGAGCATTGGTGACATGCGCAGTAAAAGCACTGGAGACAAGGTAGCCAGGGATTTTGATTGGCTGGCGGTTCCATGTGACCTAATGGCGCCGGCTTTTAAACCATGCACATCCTGTGATCAGGGCATACAGCCATGGATCACCACATCTGACAGCTGGGATTTTGGCCTCCTGATGATCCTTGTATCTAGAAAAAGGGGAAACGCGTCGCGGCGATATGGAAACATTCATTTGAAGGGAAGTAATTGCATCTAAATATTTCCCTTTTTGTGTGCATTTTTGCATTTAATTAGCTGATTTGCTTCTTGGTATGTAGGATTGCCTTGATATAAGATTGCACGACTGATGAGCTTATTATTTAGCTTTATGATTATCTTGTGCATCACGGTATGCCTACAAATTGCGAAGTTTCGGTGTGTATCCATGCATGATGGTCACAAACTTATTGATTCAAGTGGTGGTATACTGATTATTGACTTTAATCATTCTGTAAGGAACTGGTATCCATGTTATTAAACTGCAGGTTGCATATTTATAATTCCATCTTCTTGAACCACGTATGAGTGTTGTGCCATTCTTTAGTATTAATTCACTCATAAATTAGGGTGCATTAAGGGAAAGCCGACGTGGAACGGGGGCGCCTAAAACATTTACGGCGTCATACCCTCCGTTGGTAGGTAGGAGTGAGTTTCCACAGGGTGAGATAGGGACCCCATAGAGAGTGCCTCCTCCTTCCTTCCCTCTGCCCCTATAGTGCTATTAATACTTTATTTTAATTTAGGGTGCATCAAGGGTTAGTTGACGCTGAACGGGGGCGCCCAGAACAACTACGGCGCTATATATATATTTGTATATCACCCCGTGGATAGTTAGGAGCAGGATCTCATAAGGATAATATAGGGATCCCAATCAGGAAGCTCCTTCCATTTTTCCTTGTGTGTTCACAGTCACTGGGTGTGTTTTTAAATTTGTGATATTAATAATAAAGTTTCATTTTATATTGATAGTTGAGGTTCTCTACTTGGTCTTTAAAACTCAATTCGACTGAATTGTTTTTGATAATTTCTAAAGTCAAGATATACTATATCTACTGCGTTTTCCTGATCCACCCAGTCAGTGATTCTGTCATAGAAGGAAATTAAGTAAGTCTGACATGACTTGTTTGCAACAAAACCCATGCTGGTTCTGGTTAATCACTTCATTCTCATGTAGGTAATTGCATACATGTTGTTCAAAGATCTTTCCTGGTATAGAAGTTGTGCTCGCAGGCTTATAGTTCCCTGGGGTCACTTTCTTCCCCTTTTTGAAGATGGGGACAACATTTGCTCTTCCCCCGTTTTCTGGGACTACTTCTGTTCTGCAAGAATTTTCAAAGATATTGTAGCCTGGCTCAAAAGTGTCCTTTATCTCCTTCCGTCCACTAGGGTGTAATTCATCTGGACCTGGAGAATGTAATTCACTTATGTTGGCTCAGTCTTCCCTCACTATCTCTCTGTGTATAGATCTCCTGGATTCTTCTATTCCTTCATTAGCTCAGTCTTCCCTCACTATCTCTCTGTGTATAGATCTCCTGGATTCTTCTGTTCCTTCATTAGCTCAGTCTTCCCTCACTATCTCTCTGTGTATAGATCTCCTGGATTCTTCTATTCCTTCATTAGCTCAGTCTTCCCTCACTATCTCTCTGTGTATAGATCCCCTGGATTGTTCTATTCCTTCATTAGCTCAGTCTTCCCTCACTATCTCTCTGTGTATAGATCCCCTGGATTCTTCTATTCCTTCATTAGCTCAGTCTTCCCTCACTATCTCTCTGTGTATAGATCCCCTGGATTCTTCTATTCCTTCATTAGCTCAGTCTTCCTTCACTATCTCTCTGTGTATAGATCTCCTGGATTCTTCTATTCCTTCATTAGCTCAGTCTTCCCTCACTATCTCTCTGTGTATAGATCTCCTGGATTGTTCTATTCCTTCATTAGCTCAGTCTTCCCTCACTATCTCTCTGTGTATAGATCCCCTGGATTCTTCTATTCCTTCATTAGCTCAGTCTTCCCTCACTATCTCTCTGGGTATAGATCTCCTGGATTCTTCTATTCCCTCATTAGCTCAGTCTTCCCTCACTATCTCTCTGTGTATAGATCTCCTGGATTCCTCTATTCCTTCATTAGCTCAGTCTTCCCTCACTATCTCTCTGTGTATAGATCCCCTGGATTCTTCTATTCCTTCATTAGCTCAGTGTTCCCTCACTATCTCTCTGTGTATAGATCCCCTGGATTCTTCTATTCCTTCATTAGCTCAGTCTTCCCTCACTATCTCTGTGTATAGATCTCCTGGATTCTTCTATTCCTTCATTAGCTCAGTCTTCCCTCACTATCTCTCTGTGTATAGATCCCCTGGATTCTTCTATTCCTTCATTAGCTCAGTCTTCCCTCACTATCTCTCTGTGTATAGATCTCCTGGATTCTTCTATTCCTTCATTAGCTCAGTCTTCCCTCACTAGCTCTCTGTGTATAGATCCCCTGGATTCTTCTATTCCTTCATTAGCTCAGTCTTCCCTCACTATCTCTCTGTGTATAGATCTCCTGGATTCTTCTATTCCTTCATTAGCTCAGTCTTCCCTCACTATCTCTCTGTGTATAGATCCCCTGGATTCTTCTATTCCTTCATTAGCTCAGTTTTCCCTCACTATCTCTCTGTGTATAGATCCCCTGGATTCTTCTATTCCTTCATTAGCTCAGTCTTCCCTCACTATCTCTCTGTGTATAGATCTCCTGCATTCTTCTATTCCTTCATTAGCTCAGTCTTCCCTCACTAGCTCTCTGTGTATAGATCTCCTGGATTCTTCTATTCTTCATTAGCTCAGTCTTCCCTCACTATCTCTCTGTGTATAGATCCCCTGGATTCTTCTGATCCTTCATTAGCTCAGTCTTCCCTCACTATCTCTCTGTGTATAGATCCCCTGGATTCTTCTGATCCTTCATTAGCTCAGTCTTCCCTCACTATCTCTCTGTGTATAGATCTCCTGGATTCTTCTATTCCTTCATTAGCTCAGTCTTCCCTCACTATCTCTCTGTGTATAGATCTCCTGCATTCCTCTATTCCTTCATTAGCTCAGTCTTCCCTCACTATCTCTCTGTGTATAGATCTCCTGGATTCTTCTGTTCCTTCATTAGCTCAGTCTTCCCTCACTATCTCTCTGTGTATAGATCTCCTGGATTCTTCTGTTCCTTCATTAGCTCAGTCTTCCCTCACTATCTCTCTGTGTATACATCTCCTGGATTCTTCTATTCCTTCATTAGCTCAGTTTTCCCTCACTATCTCTCTGTGTATAGATCCCCTGGATTCTTCTATTCCTTCATTAGCTCAGTCTTCCCTCACTATCTCTCTGTGTATAGATCTCCTGGATTCTTCTATTCCTTCATTAGCTCAGTCTTCCTTCACTATCTCTGTGTATAGATCTCCTGCATTCTTCTATTCCTTCATTAGCTCAGTCTTCCCTCACTATCTCTCTGTGTATAGATCCCCTGGATTCTTCTATTCCTTCATTAGCTCAGTCTTCCCTCACTATCTCTCTGTGTATAGATCTCCTGGATTCTTCTATTCCTTCATTAGCTCAGTCTTCCCTCACTATCTCTCTGTGTATAGATCTCCTGGATTTTTCTATTCCTTCATTAGCTCAGTCTTCCCTCACTATCTCTCTGTGTATAGATCTCCTGGATTCTTCTATTCCTTCATTAGCTCAGTCTTCCCTCACTATCTCTCTGTGTATAGATCTCCTGGATTCTTCTATTCCTTCATTAGCTCAGTCTTCCCTCACTATCTCTCTGTGTATAGATCTCCTGGATTCTTCTATTCCTTCATTAGCTCAGTCTTCCCTCACTATCTCTCTGTGTATAGATCTCCTGGATTCTTCTATTCCTTCATTAGCTCAGTCTTCCCTCACTATCTCTCTGTGTATAGATCTCCTGGATTCTTCTATTCCTTCATTGGTTCAGTATTCCCTCACTATCTCTCTGTGTATAGATCTCCTGGATTCTTCTATTCCTTCATTAGCTCAGTCTTCCCTCACTATCTCTCTGTGTATAGATCCCCTGGATTCTTCTATTCCTTCATTAGCTCAGTCTTCCCTCACTATCTCTCTGCGTATAGATCCCCTGGATTCTTCTATTCCTTCATTAGCTCAGTCTTCCCTCACTATCTCTCTGTGTATAGATCTCCTGGATTCTTCTATTCCTTCATTAGCTCAGTCTTCCCTCACTATCTCTCTGTGTATAGATCCCCTGGATTCTTCTATTCCTTCATTAGCTCAGTCTTCCCTCACTATCTCTCTGTGTATAGATCCCCTGGATTCTTCTATTCCTTCATTAGCTCAGTCTTCCCTCACTATCTCTCTGTGTATAGATCTCCTGGATTCTTCTATACCTTCATTAGCTCAGTCTTCCCTCACTATCTCTCTGTGTATAGATCTCCTGGATTCTTCTATACCTTCATTACCTCAGTCTTCCCTCACTATCTCTCTGGGTATAGATCTCCTGGATTCTTCTATTCCCTCATTAGCTCAGTCTTCCCTCACTATCTCTCTGTGTATAGATCTCCTGGATTCCTCTATTCCTTCATTAGCTCAGTCTTCCCTCACTATCTCTCTGTGTATAGATCCCCTGGATTCTTCTATTCCTTCATTAGCTCAGTCTTCCCTCACTATCTCTCTGTGTATAGATCTCCTGGATTCTTCTATACCTTCATTACCTCAGTCTTCCCTCACTATCTCTCTGGGTATAGATCTCCTGGATTCTTCTATTCCCTCATTAGCTCAGTCTTCCCTCACTATCTCTCTGTGTATAGATCTCCTGGATTCCTCTATTCCTTCATTAGCTCAGTCTTCCCTCACTATCTCTCTGTGTATAGATCCCCTGGATTCTTCTATTCCTTCATTAGCTCAGTCTTCCTTCACTATCTCTCTGTGTATAGATCCCCTGGATTCTTCTATTCCTTCATTAGCTCAGTCTTCCCTCACTATCTCTGTGTATAGATCTCCTGGATTCTTCTATTCCTTCATTAGCTCAGTCTTCCCTCACTATCTCTCTGTGTATAGATCCCCTGGATTCTTCTATTCCTTCATTAGCTCAGTCTTCCCTCACTATCTCTCTGTGTATAGATCTCCTGGATTCTTCTATTCCTTCATTAGCTCAGTCTTCCCTCACTAGCTCTCTGTGTATAGATCCCCTGGATTCTTCTATTCCTTCATTAGCTCAGTCTTCCCTCACTATCTCTCTGTGTATAGATCTCCTGGATTCTTCTATTCCTTCATTAGCTCAGTCTTCCCTCACTATCTCTCTGTGTATAGATCCCCTGGATTCTTCTATTCCTTCATTAGCTCAGTCTTCCCTCACTATCTCTCTGTGTATAGATCCCCTGGATTCTTCTATTCCTTCATTAGCTCAGTCTTCCCTCACTATCTCTCTGTGTATAGATCTCCTGCATTCTTCTATTCCTTCATTAGCTCAGTCTTCCCTCACTATCTCTCTGTGTATAGATCTCCTGCATTCTTCTATTCCTTCATTAGCTCAGTCTTCCCTCACTAGCTCTCTGTGTATAGATCTCCTGGATTCTTCTATTCTTCATTAGCTCAGTCTTCCCTCACTATCTCTCTGTGTATAGATCCCCTGGATTCTTCTGATCCTTCATTAGCTCAGTCTTCCCTCACTATCTCTCTGTGTATAGATCCCCTGGATTCTTCTGATCCTTCATTAGCTCAGTCTTCCCTCACTATCTCTCTGTGTATAGATCTCCTGGATTCTTCTATTCCTTCATTAGCTCAGTCTTCCCTCACTATCTCTCTGTGTATAGATCTCCTGCATTCCTCTATTCCTTCATTAGCTCAGTCTTCCCTCACTATCTCTCTGTGTATAGATCTCCTGGATTCTTCTGTTCCTTCATTAGCTCAGTCTTCCCTCACTATCTCTCTGTGTATAGATCTCCTGGATTCTTCTGTTCCTTCATTAGCTCAGTCTTCCCTCACTATCTCTCTGTGTATACATCTCCTGGATTCTTCTATTCTTTCATTAGCTCAGTTTTCCCTCACTATCTCTCTGTGTATAGATCCCCTGGATTCTTCTATTCCTTCATTAGCTCAGTCTTCCCTCACTATCTCTCTGTGTATAGATCTCCTGGATTCTTCTATTCCTTCATTAGCTCAGTCTTCCTTCACTATCTCTGTGTATAGATCTCCTGCATTCTTCTATTCCTTCATTAGCTCAGTCTTCCCTCACTATCTCTCTGTGTATAGATCCCCTGGATTCTTCTATTCCTTCATTAGCTCAGTCTTCCCTCACTATCTCTCTGTGTATAGATCTCCTGGATTCTTCTATTCCTTCATTAGCTCAGTCTTCCCTCACTATCTCTCTGTGTATAGATCCCCTGGATTCTTCTATTCCTTCATTAGCTCAGTCTTCCCTCACTATCTCTCTGTGTATAGATCCCCTGGATTCTTCTATTCCTTCATTAGCTCAGTCTTCCCTCACTATCTCTCTGTGTATAGATCTCCTGGATTCTTCTATTCCTTCATTAGCTCAGTCTTCCCTCACTATCTCTCTGTGTATAGATCTCCTGGATTCTTCTATTCCTTCATTAGCTCAGGCTTCCCTCACTATCTCTCTGTGTATAGATCTCCTGGATTTTTCTATTCCTTCATTAGCTCAGTCTTCCCTCACTATCTCTCTGTGTATAGATCTCCTGGATTCTTCTATTCCTTCATTAGCTCAGTCTTCCCTCACTATCTCTCTGTGTATAGATCTCCTGGATTCTTCTATTCCTTCATTAGCTCAGTCTTCCCTCACTATCTCTCTGTGTATAGATCCCCTGGATTCTTCTATTCCTTCATTAGCTCAGTCTTCCCTCACTATCTCTCTGTGTATAGATCCCCTGGATTCTTCTATTCCTTCATTAGCTCAGTCTTCCCTCACTATCTCTCTGTGTATAGATCTCCTGGATTCTTCTATTCCTTCATTAGCTCAGTCTTCCCTCACTATCTCTCTGTGTATAGATCTCCTGGATTCTTCTATTCCTTCATTAGCTCAGTCTTCCCTCACTATCTCTCTGTGTATAGATCTCCTGGATTCTTCTATTCCTTCATTAGCTCAGTCTTCCCTCACTATCTCTCTGTGTATAGATCTCCTGGATTCTTCTATTCCTTCATTAGCTCAGTCTTCCCTCACTATCTCTCTGTGTATAGATCTCCTGGATTCTTCTATTCCTTCATTAGCTCAGTCTTCCCTCACTATCTCTCTGTGTATAGATCCCCTGGATTCTTCTATTCCTTCATTAGCTCAGTCTTCCCTCACTATCTCTCTGTGTATAGATCCCCTGGATTCTTCTATTCCTTCATTAGCTCAGTCTTCCCTCACTATCTCTCTGTGTATAGATCTCCTGGATTCTTCTATTCCTTCATTAGCTCAGTCTTCCCTCACTATCTCTCTGTGTATAGATCACACTTCTCCCATGGTTTCCTCCAAAGCCAGAAGTGATGATGTCCAGTCCATTAGTGTCCTGACCCTACAGATAACCGTGGCCATCGCGGTCAGGAGACTTATGGGCAGGGCGTCTTCGCCTCTGGTTTCACACCTTTTTATTTTACAACTTCCACCTGTGGACTGCTTTATGAGATGGCTGTGAGGGTAACTAGAACAGCCATCTTTTCTCCTAACGTTGTATGGGGGTCTCCCAGGGGTCCTGAAGCGTCTCTGCTGCAGTTTTGTTAGCAGTGTCATTGTCACCTCTCCTGACATGGCCCATTCCTCAGTTCTGTCTCCAGCACTAATTGTCATGGAGCAGTGTTTCTTCATCTCGGTCTGGCGGCATTAACGAGTCTTACTTTGTGTAATTACAATTTCCTCTTTGGCATTTTCTTAAACAACTGGACGCAGCCCAGGAAATCTTTATCTGAGAAATTACTGAGTTGCTTCTAGAGATGTGAACTCCCTAAATTCCTTTTTTTGTAATATGTTGATTTTCTTGGAATAGTTTTTAAGCCATTTCTATGAATGTTTTCATAAAACAAACGAGGAACATCCAAGACACATCTAAAACCAGCGCAAATAGTGTAACAGAGTGGAGGAGGGCAAGGTGGGCTCCGCATGGGCAGGACAAAGCGTCTGCTCCTCCCAGTATATGATCAATGATGGTTGCCATAACCTTCAGTCTGCAACACAATGGACATGGATTCCATATTTTCTTCATCCGAACAACAGATGGACACAATATTTAACACAATCAGACAATATACTGTAATATGGGAAGCGTCTTTGTAATGAAGCGTATGGAGCTGATTGCTCACCACATTACACATTGATAAAATATCTCCTATTCAGTCTCCAGCTGATGGAACAGATGAATTCCTGGCAGGCATCTTCACCCGAGCACTCGGGGTGCTGCTCCCCGGAACATTCTTGGAGTTTGTGTGCAGAGTTTTCAGGAATCGCTGATCATATTCTGTACATAATGAGAGGCTTTATCACAGTCACATATATGTTATGCTTCCAATTCTGCTAAAAGTTTTTATTTAAATAGATACAGTATATCTGTAAAAAATCTAATATATAAAGATGAATGTGTGTGTATGTGTATGTCTGGGATTGGCATCTGCACCGTCGCAGCTACAGCCACAAAATTTTGCACACTCACACTTCTGGAGCCCGAAAGCGTCATAGGCTATGTTTTGAGGGGAAATTTTTAACCCCGCGCTTTACAGTTATTCGCCAAAAAACCTGCCTCCATTAAAGCGAATGGAGCTGGGAGCCACAGTGCAGCCAGAACTTCAGAAGAATGTGCAGCCACGCCCTTATATGGAATGTTGGCGTGTCACAATGCAGCCAGGGAAAGAGACAGACACAGGGAAAGAGGCAACAGACATAGACAGGGTAAGAGACAGACACAAAGAGACAGACACAGACAAAGAGACAGACTGACAGGGAAAGACACAGACAGGGAAAGAGAGAGACAGGTTAAGAGACAGACACAAAGAGACAGACACAGGGAAACAGACAGACAGGGTAAGAGACAGACGGTAAGAGACAGGGAAAGAGACAAACTGACAGGGAAAGAGACAGACAGGGAAAGAGACAGAGACAGACAGGGAAAGAGACAGACAGGGAAAGAGATTGAGACAAACGGAGAAAAAGACAGACTGTCAGAGACAGACAGGGAAAGAGACAGACAGACAAAGGGAGACAGAGAGAGACAGAGAGATATATACAGAGGGGGAGACAGACAGAGAATGCGAGAGAAACAGAAAGACAGTTACTATCCCGGGCAGCAGTTATTAACCCGGGCGAAGCCGGGTAGTACAGCTAGTATTTACTATGTCTAACTGTCTTGCTGATCCCCGATTAGGGACAGAGTGCTGGATAATGCAATGTGGAACCTGAGGACATAATGGGATGAGGCAAGAAGCCACAAGTGACTCTCTTCATAGGATTAAGAAAACACTACAAATGGCCACATACACAGCATTATGTCTGTGCTTCCTTCTTGCACCAGTGCCCATCACAGATAATAAGCCCCCCCTTTCCACCCTAACGACAGGATCTCAACATGTAGCTGGTGGGGATTATCTGCTGATATGTAGCAATGACCGCTGACTTCTGATTACATAGCAGACGGCCCAGTGATGGAGCTATAGTAATGATTGGATGAATGATACTTTGTGACTATGTAATCATCAGATCGTGTCCAATGATCATTTGCTCCATTGATTCTGCTGTTTTATGGCGCCGAGTAGTGAAATGTGTGGATTTCATGGAGACTATTTCCAGCTCTTTCTCCATGTAATCTGTGTAACTTTAGGGGTCTCATGTGCTCTTAGTCATGAATGCAATGAATAAGCTTATCTAAGCCATGAAAAAATGGATTGGCGTCCTGAATGCATGACCAGAGAACGCCTGGGTCATGCATACTCTCTTAGATCAGGTCCTCGGGTTATTCACCACTGATAATGGTCTATGTATTGCAAGATCTGCTGGAGGAGCCGCCTGCTTCCTGCGAGGAGTCTCTCCACACAGATTCTAAAAATAACAGCAGGAAAAAAAGATGTTAGAAAGATAGGAAATCGAGGAAGTATGGGGGGTGAGGAACAAGTGCCCCCGAGGAGGAGAGACTGGCCACAAAGGAGTCCATGAGAGCAACAAATAGAAGCCAGACCTGCAATGAGGGTAAATCTGAGAGCTCGTGCCGTCACTGACTGCTGGATGGAATTCATGTTATATTATACATACAATGATTCAATATCGTTTGGCTCCTCGGCCATGATGTATCTATAGGTGTATATATAAGTCCAAGGGCTGACAACTAAACCTCCCATCCGCTAACCTGCACTCTAATGCCTTGTCACAATGTCCTAAATAACGGAACGGCTCATTGAACATGGCAGTCGTGTTTGATAGAAAAAAAGCATGCAATGGTCATAATGACTGATCATGAGAATGATAGACGCAAACTCAATCACATTACACAAGGTCTACCAACAGCATCTGCAGAAACGTGCTCATTTTGGAGTCTGTGACCGTCTTAGCCAGAGCTGGTTTTATATAATTTAATATTAATTGTTTTATCATCAAAACTTCAAGTTTCTAAAAACTTCAATTTTTCTACTGTGTCCTGAACTCTGCTCATAGTCTATGTATGAATGGTTTCCTTCCAGAGACTGTGAATATGCCGACCTCAGCTCACATTTCGGGTAGGCAATCCTCTGCAAGTCTCTCCTGTCCTGTGTGTCACATCAGTCTGGAGTCCGCACTGCTGCTCACACGTCTCACAGGCTGCTCTCAGATTCTATAGTTTTTTAGCCCATGGATGTATATTTCCATGCTCTGACCAGAAGCAAACATTTAATAATGAAGGAAAATATATTAGACACTGCAGGGATGCACTCACTCAGCTTTCATGTAGGCAGCGACAAAAACCAGCCCCTATACAGCCGTCTGCAGGCTCACCCGCACACATAATGTCCAGCTCTCTCTTGCAGGGTCAGTAATGTCAGGGCGTCTCCCAGTCACTAGAGCAGGTTCCACAAGGACCAGTATGCTTCACATTTGCTGGTTTCTTCCCCAGCTACAAGACCACTCAGCCTCTGGCCGACTGTCCAGCATTAAATGGACCCTTTCCCTTGGTCGGTAGCAGACTTCTCAGCTTCCAAGCTGACCCATAGTCTCCATCCAGGCAGATTCTCAGTCCCAGCTGCCACATGCAGCTCCCTTCCGGAGAGAGCACTCCCTCTCTGAGCAGATCCCTCTCTCTGAGCAGATCCCTCTCTCTGAGCAGATCCCTTTCAGGTGAACACATGCCCGGTTCTATACAAAAAACTTTAGGTGCATTCCTAATCAATACATGCAGAGCAAATATTTAACCCTCACCACCCTGGCTTTGGAACAATGCCCACATTATCATAGATTGAGTCTTCTCGGGGCTGATGAACCTATAGCAAAGCCCTGATCTGCTCATAGATTCCCTAATATACACAGCATGCACAAGAGAAGTCTGGTGCTAGATCCTATGTGCACATTAGTACATGATGCAGCTCTGATATATCATTTGTCTGCTTGGATTATTCACAGTTATGGATTATAAGAAATATTTGCTCCACAATGGGAGCCCTTTAGTGAGTGCCAAATATCTGAGGAGGTCGAGTGTCTACACTGAGCCCGGTTAATTCTTCTACAAATAATCTACAGCGACCAACGACCGTCATCATCCTCCTATTTATTTTCCTGTGCACTGGGTGGCCTGAATTCACATCCACCTAAGGTTTATTTTCTGCCTTTCATCAATGACAACTTCATTAAGTGGTTTGTGTAGAAAATCGTCAGTAATCTGCACAACTTGTAACACCAGAGCCAGTCCACAATCATTTTTTTAAGTTTCTTACTATTAACTTGCAGATATAGTGTATAAGCTACAATGCACACAATGTACCGATCCACTGTCGCCCATTCTGCTCTGTTCTTGGGATTTGCAACAAAGCCAATAATTACGGTACTTATCTGGGTGAAAAGTATATACATCATGGACAGTAGATAGTATATATTCTATTCTGCTGGTGCAGTCACTGTGTACATACATTACATTACTGATCCTGAGCTACATCCTGTATTATACTCCAGAGCTGCACTCACTATTCTGCTGGTGCAGTCACTGTGTACATACATTACATTACTGATCCTGAGTTCCCTCCTGTATTATACTCCAGAGCTGCACTCACTATTCTGCTGGTGCAGTCTCTGTATACATACATTACATTACTGATCCTGAGTTACCTCCTGTATTATACTCCAGAGCTGCACTCACTATTCTGCTGGTGCAGTCACTGTGTACATACATTACTGATCCTGAGTTACCTCCTGTATTATACTCCAGAGCTGCACTCACTATTCTGCTGGTGCAGTCACTGTGTACATACATTACTGATCCTGAGTTCCCTCCTGTATTATACTCCAGAGCTGCACTCACTATTCTGCTGGTGCAGTCACTGTGTACATACATTACTGATCCTGAGTTCCCTCCTGTATTATACTCCAGAGCTGCACTCACTATTCTGCTGGTGCAGTCACTGTGTACATACATTACTGATCCTGAGTTCACTCCTGTATTATACTCCAGAGCTGCACTCTCTATTCTACTGGTGCAGTCACTGTGTACATACATTACTGATCCTGAGTTCCCTCCTGTATTATACTCCAGAGCTGCACTCACTATTCTGCTGGTGCAGTCACTGTGTACATACATTACTGATCCTGAGTTCCCTCCTGTATTATACTCCAGAGCTGCACTCACTATTCTGCTGGTGCAGTCACTGTGTACATACATTACTGATCCTGAATTCCCTCCTGTATTTTACTCCAGAGCTGAACTCACTATTCTGCTGGTGCAGTCACTGTGTACATACATTACTGATCCTGAGTTACCTCCTGTATTATACTCCAGAGCTGCACTCACTATTCTGCTGATGCAGTCACTGTGTACATACATTACTGATCCTGAGTTCCCTCCTGTATTTTACTCTAGAGCTGCACTCACTATCCTGGTTGTGTAGTCAGTATTTTCTGTCTGTATGCTATTGCTGGAGGTGGTGCTCGGTATATGACTCCATGATGCTGGATGTTTCCGGCTCTGCACACCTGTATGGCAGGCTCCTCACTGCTGCACAGGGCATATCACGAGCTTCACTGCTTTCAGTCTTTCATTGTCATGTTTGCTGCAGTCATGAACGGCAGGCTAGAGGGAAACCGGATCCTCTCTGGGGTCAGACCATTTTCCCCTTCCATGGGCAATGTACAGAGGAGCTAATTAGCCAGAGCCACAGTATCATGTGCATCAACTGGTTTATTTCCCCAGATACAGAGTAACCTGCAGATAATTCATCATCTGGATAAAAGTGAACCCAAGGATTTAGGGTCCATGCGTGGAGGGGGAGTCTCGTATTACTGCAAACCATCACATGCAAATAATGCAGGAGTGTCCCAAACCTGCGGCAGTCTGGAGCAAGCTGAGGAGGTCCCTGTGCAGATCAGAGCCAGATGTGTGTCCTCTGTGTCCCTGCGGAGCTCCGGCCCCTCCTGCCGCACATTCTGTCAGTTTATATGTCAGTATTACATATGTTCTCATCCACATGTTCTGCTGTCATAAAGTTTGGAATGTGGCCCGGAATTACAGCTTCACAGAGGGGAGGGAAAATGGGGGCTATGAACCTGCGGGAGAAGCAATGACCCCAATTTATCTGGGACATTGTAAATGACACATTGTGGAATTCTGCTACAAGACTTGATGCAAAGCAGCGAACAATCTGCTGCTGGTGACAGCTCTCAAAGACAGCCCTGTGTGTTCTGGAAGATGGGATGAACATAGCTATGGGGCAATAACAAATCCTCACCACTTTCAAGATCTCTACTTGCAGTCAGTGAAAGAATGCAGTGATTGGAGAACGTTCTAAGCATGAATTTACCTTACTAAAGTAATAAAGGCCTAGCTCCCAGCCGTCCCGGATACAGCGGGAATGTCCAGCCGTCCCGGATACAGCGGGAATGTCCAGCCGTCCCGGATACAGCGGGAATGTCCAGCCGTCCCGGATACAGCGGGAATGTCCAGCCGTCCCGGATACAGCGGGAATGTCCAGCCGTCCCGGATACAGCGGGAATGTCCAGCCGTCCCGGATACAGCGGGAATGTCCAGCCGTCCCGGCAGGTCAGCTGTGTCCCGGTTTCCACTCTCACTCTGTGCTGTGGTTTGTCTTTCCATCTCCATCGCTCCGTTGTTCCTCTTCAGAGTGCGGGGGCCGGCACCTTTCTGCTCTGGACACACTTACATTCAACTAAAAAAAGAAAATTCTTTTAACTTTTCGTTTTGTGTCATCATGATCTCTCAAACCCACTATCCCCCACAAAATGAATAGTTATTTGGTGGGGTCACAGAAGAGGAACCCCACTACTTTGAAACCCTTACAAAGTAATTTTACTCTACTGAAGCACCTTAGTGTTTCCACACACTAAGAAATCCCTTTCATGCCCCCCCCAAAATATGATGTCAACAAAATTGCCCCCCAAATTCAGTAAGGTACTCTTCACAGGGAATTCCTCCACAATACCCTCTCCATGTACAGTATGAACACCCTACAGTACTCCCTACAAACTATTATACCCCTACAGTGACTTCAACACAGTATAATGGCCACCAAAGTCCCACACACACAGTATGATGGTGCCCACACAGCCCTCCAAACAGTATGATGGCACACACACAGCCCTCCAAACAGTATAATGGTCCTCGCTTAACCCTTCATGGGCCCCACAGCGGCTGCATGGTTTGCCACTCATTAACAATACGCCACTGATTGTAGGGTTTGAAATTACAGGCAGGTTGTACTGTTACATCCATATACACCAGTGCATTTCTATGTCCTTGTATTCTAGAGGGAATATGAAAGTCAGATTTTTTTTCCTTCTAGAAAATTGCTAAAAAATAATGACACTCAATTACAATAATGTCATTTCTAACTCACTTTTTTTTTTAAATAATAAACATCACAAATAGAAAAGAACAGACATTTTTATTTGTGTCCCTGTAAGGCTACTTTCACACTTGCGTTGTGCGGCATCCGCCACAATGCGTTGTGTGATGCATATGACTGTTGTGTTGTAAATCGTGTGATAATGAAGGCAACGGATTCCTGTGAAATAACGTGTTGCATTCTTTTTGTTTTCTTTAGCCGAGAGAGAGCGAGCTCCTATCATCACCACACACACGCAGGCACTACCGCCCCCATCATCACTGCACACGCAGGCACTACCGCCCCCCATCATCACCGCACACACCGGCACTACCGCCCCATCATCACCACACACACCGGCACTACCGCCCCCATCATCACCGCACACACCGGCACTAACTCAGTGACGTCCCCGCTGACAGTGCGATTCAATTCAGTTTCTGCATGGAGCTGACAGAGAGTGGCAGTGTTACACGGCCGCTCCTGTCAGCTTCCGATGTAGCAGAGCTGAAAGCATCGTGGGACCTCGTGTGGATAACGCCGGACCTGGAGGGGTATTTAGGGATTAATAAAGTGGTGAAAGAGGGTGTGTTTTTTTTTTTTGTCTTTTATTCCAAAAAAAGGGTTTTTCGGGTGTGTGTGTTTTTATTTACTTTCACTTACAGGTTAATCATTGGGGGTGTCTCATAGATGCCTGCCATGATTAACCTAGGACTTAGTGGCAGCTATGGGTTGCCATTAACTCCTTATTACTCCGATTGCCACCGCACCAGGGCAATTCGGGATGAGCTGGGTAGAGTCCCGGGACTGTCGCATGTAATGGATGCAGCAATTCCGGGTGGCTGCTGGCTATTTTTAGGCTGGGGGCTCCCCATAACGTGGGGCTCCCCATCCTGAAAATACCAGCCTTCAGCCGTGTGACTTTATCTTGGCTGGTATCAAAATTGGGGGGGACCGCACGCCGTTTTTTTAGAATTATTTACACGATATAGACCCGCCCATCGGCGGCTGTGATTGGTTGCAGTGAGACAGCTGTCACTCAGCGGCGTGGGGGCACGTCTGACTGCAACCAATCATAGGCGCCGGTGGACTGGGGAAGCAGTGACTACGAGATGGAATAATGAGCGGCTGGCATTTTCAAAAGCAGGAGAAGCCGCCAGAGCAGTGTGACAGCCGTGCCGCGCCGGTGATCGATGAGTATAAGAGAGGGGGAGAGACTGACATTGACAGAAAGAGAGAGAGACCGACAGAGAGAGAGAAACTGAAAGAGACGGACCGACAGAGAGAGAGACTGAGAGAGACGGACCGACAGAGAGAGAGACTGAGAGAGACGGACCGACAGAGAGAGAGACCACGTGTGCTTTTAAATGATTCAGAACGTTCTGCTGGACCTACTGAGCATGCTCGTTAGAACGTGACGGAATCCTGCACTGGAATCCGTCGCCAAACGCATGACAACGGAGTCCAGCACCATAGACATTCATTATGCCTCATAACGCTACATTATGCGTTCCTTACGCTTGACGGTCACCGACAAACCAACAGATGCGCCGCGGGGCTGATGCAACGCAAGACCATCTGTTGCAATCCGCCCTTAATAGAAGTCTATGAGGAATAAACAAATTCCTGCAACGGTTACCGTAATTCCTCGAGGCGGCGGATTGCAACGGATGCTGCACAACGCAAGTGTGAAAGCAGCCTAATTGTAACAACCTGAACAATACAGTGAACTGATTACACAGATCTACAAAAAAAGATATTTCAGGTGCCAATGTTTTTTGAATGAATTTCGGGTATTTTGCAGGCGCTGAATTAAAAAAAATCCCATTACCTTTGCTGAATTGGTTCTAATTTTTGAGATAATGGACATCCGTGATAATAATGCAGACCCTCAATGCAATGTGCTTATGTGTGATAAATGCAATCGCTTTTGCTCCGTCGTGTGACTGTTTGACTCAGATGCTGATCTTAGGTAATGGAATATCCCATATAATGATTTTGTGATTAATTTGTCGGCCTACAATGCTATAAAAGTGACTCTGAAGCTGTGAATTTGCTGAGGAAAGTTGTCGGCTACAGGTAAAGTTTGTCACCGGGTCTGAGTTTATACTCAAAAAGAAAAATGATGACTTTATCCAGAAGTTCCGGCATTGACCAATCCTGATGTCTTCTGCTCCATCTGTGGAGGACATGGCTGAAAAACAAAGAAGAAATATCCCAGACTTTGCCTGGAGTAGAGACCGGGCTGATTTTGGGGCACAGCTTGGAGGCCAGGAGAAGTCTTGGGCTCCACATGTGGTTTATAGAACACGTCTGGAGCACCGACGACAGTGGACAAATGGTGAAAGAAAAGCTTAAGCTTTAGTGTGCCGATGGTATGGAGAGAACCGAAAAACTACCATAATTGTCACTTTTGTATTGTAAAAATTAACCCCTTCACCCCTGGCCTTTTTTCACCGTCATGACACAGCCAATTTTTACAATTCTGACCAGTGTCACTTTGAGGTTATAACTCTAGAGATTCAACAGATCCCGGTGATTCTGACATTTTTTCATGACATATTAGACTTCATGTCAGTGGTAAATTTAGGGTGAATGTTTTTGTGTTTATTTTTGAAAACAATTGGAAATTTGATGAAATGTTTGCAATTTTCAAACTTTGAATTTTTACACCCTTAAACCAGAGATTTATGTCACACCGAACAGATAAATAACATTTCCCACATGTTACTTTACATCATTGCAATTTGTTAAGCAGTTAGACGGGATCAAAGTTTATCAGCAATTTCTCATTTTTCCAACAAAATTTGCAGAATCATTTTTAGGGACCACATCACATTTGAAGTGACTTTGAGAGGCCGAGGTGATAGAAAATATCCAAAAGTGACACCATTCAAAAAACTGCGCTTCTCAAAGTACTGAAAATCACACCCAAGAACTGTATTAACCCTTTACGTGCTTCACAGGAACTAAAGCAATATGAAATGAAAAATTAAAAATTAAAATTTTACTTTTTCCCCACAAAAATGTTACTTTAGCTCCAAATTTTGCATTTTCACAAGTGTAACAAGAGAAAATACACCATACAATTTGTTGTGCAATTTCTCCTGAGTACACCGCATATGTTGTGCAAATCTACTATATAGGTGCACGGCAGGGCTTTGAAGGGAAGGAGCACCATTTGAATTTTAGAGAGTAAAATTGTCTAGAATAGATAGCGGACCCCATGTCGTAATTGGAGACCCCCTGATGTGCCTAAACAGTGGCGCTCCCCCACAAGTGACCCCCATTTTGGAAACTAGACCCCTCAAGGAATTTATCTAGATGTTTGGTGAGCACATTGAACCCCAGGTGCTTCATAGAATTTCATAACTTTGAGCCATGAAAATAAAAAATTACATTTTTGCCACAAAAATGTTGTTTTAATCCCAAATCTTTCATCTTTACAAGGGTAACAGGAGAAAATGCACCTTACAATTTGTTGTGCAATTTCTCCTATTACGCAGATACCTCATAAGTGGTGGAAAGTGTTTAGCAGACACCCAACTATCCACTGGATCGGAGTGGATGGCCGGTAGTAGCAGTGGAAGGGAATTTGAGGGAAGTGTGCCGCCCCTGCAGCGGTCGAACCGCTCGGATTCGGGGGTGATTACTCTTGGCTCGAGGGTCTCCGGACCCAGGGGTAAAGGGGCCACACTCAAATGAAGAAGGGGGGTATTTACAGGGGAGATATAGTTCGTGACGCCACCCGTGGTGTGTGGTAATAGGGAGTACTGCCGCTGCCGTTGGGAGTACCCGGGGTGATGGAGTGGGGCAGCTAGATGACGTTACCCTCCACAGGAGGGAAAGGCCCCGGGACCCCGGACGGTGGGATGGGTGGTGCAAGGGGAGCGCAGGCTCACTGGTTGCAGGGGTTAATCTGGTACTCGTTCAAGAAAGCAGACGCTGACAACGTACTAAACCAAGTCTCTGGGTACCGCTGCCCTCTTGGGGAGCTCGTCCGGGTCCCGTCCCCTGCAGCACTGCCTGGTGGTCTGTAACCTGCCTCCTGGCACCGTATTTTAGAGTGTCATTTTTGGCCCGTCAGCTTGGAGCTTTCTGGGCCCCGCTCCCTGCTATGAGTAGCAAGGAGAGCTTGCTCTCAGGAGCTCACGCTTGGGATTTCAGTGGGCTGCTTTACTTGGAAAGCCCTATCCCCCTCGTTGTGCTAGTGCCCCCGATCTCTGAGCTTCGTGGGAACAGTCCATAAAGGCCCTATCCTCCGCAGGTTAATTTTTTTTTCATAGTTTTTAAGGTTGAATGGAGACTCTAAGTCCATCTAGTTCACCCCGTAGCCTAACATGTTGATCCAGAGGAAGGCAAAAAAAATCCAATGTGGCAAACAAGTTCCAATGGGGAAAAAAATTCCTTCCTTCGTCCACATCCGGCATCAGACTAGTTCCCTGGATCATCACCCTGTCATAAAATCTAATATACATAACTGGTAATATTATATTTTTCAAGAAAGGCGTCCAGGCTCTGCTTAAATGTTAGTAGTGAATCCCTCATTACAACACCATGTGGCAGAGAGCTCCATAGTCTCACTGCTCGTACAGTAAAGAATCCTCCTCTGTGATTATGATTAAGCCTTCTTTCCTCGAGACGTAGCGGATGCCCCCGTGTTCCAGTCGCAGGCCTAGGTGTAAAGAGATCTTTGGAAAGGTCTCTGTACTGTCCCCTCATATGTTTATACATTGTGATTAGATCCCCCCCTAAGCCTTTGTTTTTCCAAACTAAATAACCTCATGTTTATTAACCTGTCTTGGTGTTGCAGCCCCCCCATTCCTCTAATAATCTAGGTCGCTCTTCTATCTACCTGTAAGATTATGCTACTTATAACCTTCTATACTTTTGCTATCAAGAAAAGCCTCCATTCCTCTCTTAAATTCATTCAGTGAGTTGGCCATCACCACTTCCTCAGGAAGAGAGTTCCAGAGCCTCACTGCTCTTACCGTGAAGAACCCTCTTCTATGCTGATGTAGGAATTTTCTTTCCTCCAATCGAAGAGAATGCCCCCTTGTTCTTGTCATTGCCAAGTTGCTTGAAGCTTCTCCCCAACCTAGGGTCCGTGTACCCCGTCGTGCCTTCGTTCTCAGCTCGGCTATTGAACTGTGGCTGCTGGCTATCCTCCAAAACTAGCCAAGCACTTAGTCCCAATCTCCCGCGACCGTGCCTCAGACTCCTCCTGGTCCAGATCACCGTCTGCGACCTAGTCTTCTTTTTCCCTGAGAGCTCCAACTCCCAGCTTCCACACACTTTGCTCCCCTGGAACCAACTCCTCACTCTGCTCCCCTCTAGCCGACTCACTTGTCACCTCCCACCTCCCTGCCTGACCCCTAGGTGGGCGGCCCTATTCCAGCTTAAGCAGCCCACTCTGGTGTGTCTGACAGGTGTGGTGTGGGGTGTAACTAGGATTTGTGAATGCTGGTGGAGGCAGTACCGCAAGATGGGGACCCAGAACCATGGGGGGTTGAGCCCTGCACGGGGAGAGAAAGATTGTGCAGAACCCTGTGACGACCTGACTAGTCCAGCGTCACAGAAGCTCTTCCAGGCCTCAACCAGTAAGCCAAAAAGGACTGAATGACCTGATTCGAGGCTTAATCTGTCCAAGCAGGATCTGAACTTTTAGCGTCCGGACTTAATGAACAAAATCTTATAAAGGCGGAAGTTAAAGTTACAGCCTATTGGACAAGAAAAGAGCGGCTTCTCCCATAGTTCAACCAAGAGGAAAAACTTGTATCCCGCACTGAAATCCCAGGAATTGTACTTCATATTGGACGAACGGAATATGGAGCAGAAGATTGGCGGCTTTTATAGACGGCTCCATTAGAAGCTTGCAATGTTTTCCGCACAATGGTAGCTGTTATGCGTCTCTTCCCGTTGCTCACTCAACAAAACTTAAAAAAAAAAAATTTGAAAATGTAAATATCGTATTACAGGAAATCCGTTATCATGACCATCAGGAGTCGAATTGTGTTGATCTGAAGATGGTGAACTTCTGGATACACAAAATACCGGTGCTTCATGCGTCTCTGGGATAGCCAGGCAAAGCAAGATGGGCAAAAGTGTCATGGCTGACAAGGGAAGAAATGATTGTTGGTGCTGCAAATATCAACAAGCCGCTGGTGGACAAGAACAAAATCATTCTCTACCGCGTCATATTAACCTAAGGTTAATGAACAATATGTTAGGGCTTTGGACAAATCGGGTAATTGCTTCAAGTACATTTGTAGATTATTCCCTGGACTGAGCATGGAGAAATTGAAACCTGGAGTCTTTGATAGTCCTCGTATTCGTAAATTCATGAACGATTCCAATTTTACCACATGCAGGAATGACACCGAGGCTTCGGGCTGGAAGGGTGGTGTTTCCGTTGTGAAGAACCACTTGGGTAATCACAGAGCAGAGAATTACAGCTGGTGCAAGACATGACAGGACAAATCTCTTACCTTCCAGCCTCCCTGGTGGCTGGACGGAGGCTGGGAATCTCTTACCTTCCAGCGTCCCTGGTGGCTGGACGGAGGCTGGGAATCTCTTACCTTCCAGCGTCCCTGGTGGCTGGACGGAGGCTGGGAATCTCTTACTTTCCAGCCTCCCTGGTGGCTGGACGGAGGCTGGGAATCTCTTACCTTCCAGCGTCCCTGGTGGCTGGACGGAGGCTGTGAATCTCTTACCTTCCAGCGTCCCTGGTGGCTGGACGGAGGCTGGGAATCTCTTACCTTCCAGCGTCCCTGGTGGCTGGACGGAGGCTGGGAATCTCTTACCTTCCAGCGTCCCTGGTGGCTGGACGGAGGCTGGGAATCTCTTACCTTCCAGCGTCCCTGGTGGCTGGACGGAGGCTGGGAATCTCTTACCTTCCAGCGTCCCTGGTGGCTGGACGGAGGCTGGGAATCTCTTACCTTCCAGCGTCCCTGGTGGCTGGACGGAGGCTGGGAATCTCTTACCTTCCAGCGTCCCTGGTGGCTGGACGGAGGCTGGGAATCTCTTACCTTCCAGCGTCTCTGGTGGCTGGACGGAGGCTGGGAATCTCTTACCTTCCAGCGTCCCTGGTGGCTGGACGGAGGCTGGGAATCTCTTACCTTCCAGCGTCCCTGGTGGCTGGACGGAGGCTGGGAATCTCTTACTTTCCAGCCTCCCTGGTGGCTGGACGGAGGCTGGGAATCTCTTACCTTCCAGCGTCCCTGGTGGCTGGACGGAGGCTGTGAATCTCTTACCTTCCAGCGTCCCTGGTGGCTGGACGGAGGCTGGGAATCTCTTACCTTCCAGCGTCCCTGGTGGCTGGACGGAGGCTGGGAATCTCTTACCTTCCAGCGTCCCTGGTGGCTGGACGGAGGCTGTGAATCTCTTACCTTCCAGCGTCCCTGGTGGCTGGACGGAGGCTGGGAATCTCTTACCTTCCAGCGTCCCTGGTGGCTGGACGGAGGCTGGGAATCTCTTACCTTCCAGCGTCCCTGGTGGCTGGACGGAGGCTGGGAATCTCTTACCTTCCAGCGTCCCTGGTGGCTGGACGGAGGCTGGGAATCTCTTACCTTCCAGCGTCTCTGGTGGCTGGACGGAGGCTGGGAATCTCTTACCTTCCAGCGTCCCTGGTGGCTGGACGGAGGCTGGGAATCTCTTACCTTCCAGCGTCCCTGGTGACTGGGCGGAGGCTGGGAATTTCTTACCTTCCAGCGTCCCTGGTGGCTGGATGGAGGCTGGGAATCTCTTACCTTCCAGCGTCCCTGGTGGCTGGACGGAGGCTGGGAATCTCTTACCTTCCAGCGTCCCTGGTGGCTGGATGGAGGCTGGGAATCTCTTACCTTCCAGCGTCCCTGGTGGCTGGACGGAGGCTGGGAATCTCTTACCTTCCAGCGTCCCTGGTGGCTGGATGGAGGCTGGAAATCTCTTACCTTCCAGCGTCCCTGGTGGCTGGACGGAGGCTGGGAATCTCTTACCTTCCAGCGTCCCTGGTGGCTGGATGGAGGCTGGGAATCTCTTACCTTCCAGCGTCCCTGGTGGCTGGACGGAGGCTGGGAATCTCTTACCTTCCAGCGTCCCTGGTGACTGGACGGAGGCTGGGAATTTCTTACCTTCCAGCGTTCCTGGTGGCTGGACGGAGGCTGGGAATCTCTTACCTTCCAGCGTCCCTGGTGGCTGGACGGAGGCTGGGAATCTCTTACCTTCCAGCGTCCCTGGTGGCTGGACGGAGGCTGGGAATCTCTTACCTTCCAGCGTCCCTGGTGGCTGGACGGAGGCTGGGAATCTCTTACCTTCCAGCGTCCCTGGTGACTGGACGGAGGCTGGGAATTTCTTACCTTCCAGCGTTCCTGGTGGCTGGACGGAGGCTGGGAATCTCTCACCTTCCAGCGTCCCTGGTGGCTGGATGGAGGCTGGGAATCTCTTACCTTTTGGCGTCTCTGGTGGCTGGACGGAGGCTGGGAATCTCTTACCTTCCAGCGTCCCTGGTGGCTGGACGGAGGCTGGGAATCTCTTACCTTCCAGCGTCCCTGGTGGCTGGACGGAGGCTGGGAATCTCTTACCTTCCAGCGTCCCTGGTGGCTGGACGGAGGCTGGGAATCTCTTACCTTCCAGCGTCCCTGGTGGCTGGACGGAGGCTGGGAATCTCTTACCTTCCAGCGTCCCTGGTGGCTGGACGGAGGCTGGGAATCTCTTACCTTCCAGCGTCCCTGGTGGCTGGACGGAGGCTGGGAATCTCTCACCTTCCAGCGTCCCTGGTGGCTGGACGGAGGCTGTGAATCTCTTACCTTCCAGCGTCCCTGGTAGCTGGACGGAGGCTGGGAATCTCTTACCTTCCAGCGTCCCTGGTGGCTGGACGGAGGCTGTGAATCTCTCACCTTCCAGCGTCCCTGGTGGCTGGACGGAGGCTGGGAATCTCTTACCTTCCAGCGTCCCTGGTGGCTGGACGGAGGCTGGGAATCTCTTACCTTCCAGCGTCCCTGGTGGCTGGACGGAGGCTGGGAATCTCTTACCTTCCAGCGTCCCTGGTGGCTGGACGGAGGCTGGGAATCCCTTACCTTCCAGCGTCCCTGGTGGCTGGACGGAGGCTGGGAATCTCTTACCTTCCAGCGTCCCTGGTGGCTGGACGGAGGCTGGGAATCTCTTACCTTCCAGCGTCCCTGATGGCTGGACGGAGGCTGGGAATCTCTTACCTTCCAGCGTCCCTGGTGGCTGGACGGAGGCTGGGAATCCCTTACCTTCCAGCGTCCCTGGTGGCTGGACGGAGGCTGGGAATCTCTTACCTTCCAGCGTCTCTGGTGGCTGGACGGAGGCTGGGAATCTCTTACCTTCCAGCGTCCCTGGTGGCTGGACGGAGGCTGGGAATCTCTTACCTTCCAGCGTCCCTGGTGACTGGGCGGAGGCTGGGAATTTCTTACCTTCCAGCGTCCCTGGTGGCTGGATGGAGGCTGGGAATCTCTTACCTTCCAGCGTCCCTGGTGGCTGGACGGAGGCTGGGAATCTCTTACCTTCCAGCGTCCCTGGTGGCTGGATGGAGGCTGGGAATCTCTTACCTTCCAGCGTCCCTGGTGGCTGGACGGAGGCTGGGAATCTCTTACCTTCCAGCGTCCCTGGTGGCTGGATGGAGGCTGGGAATCTCTTACCTTCCAGCGTCCCTGGTGCCTGGACGGAGGCTGGGAATCTCTTACCTTCCAGCGTCCCTGGTGGCTGGATGGAGGCTGGGAATCTCTTACCTTCCAGCGTCCCTGGTGGCTGGACGGAGGCTGGGAATCTCTTACCTTCCAGCGTCCCTGGTGGCTGGATGGAGGCTGGGAATCTCTTACCTTCCAGCGTCCCTGGTGGCTGGACGGAGGCTGGGAATCTCTTACCTTCCAGCGTCCCTGGTGGCTGGATGGAGGCTGGGAATCCCTTACCTTCCAGCGTCCCTGGTGGCTGGACGGAGGCTGGGAATCTCTTACCTTCCAGCGTCCCTGGTGGCTGGATGGAGGCTGGGAATCTCTTACCTTCCAGCGTCCCTGGTGGCTGGATGGAGGCTGGGAATCTCTTACCTTCCAGCGTCCCTGGTGGCTGGACGGAGGCTGGGAATCTCTTACCTTCCAGCGTCCCTGGTGGCTGGATGAAGGCTGGGAATCTCTTACCTTCCAGCGTCCCTGGTGGCTGGACGGAGGCTGGGAATCTCTTACCTTCCAGCGTCCCTGGTGGCTGGATGGAGGCTGGGAATCTCTTACCTTCCAGCGTCCCTGGTGGCTGGACGGAGGCTGGGAATCTCTTACCTTCCAGCGTCCCTGGTGGCTGGATGGAGGCTGGGAATCTCTTACCTTCCAGCGTCCCTGGTGGCTGGATGGAGGCTGGGAATCTCTTACCTTCCAGCGTCCCTGGTGGCTGGATGGAGGCTGGGAATCTCTTACCTTCCAGCGTCCCTGGTGGCTGGATGGAGGCTGGGAATCTCTTACCTTCCAGCGTCCCTGGTGGCTGGATGGAGGCTGGGAATCTCTTACCTTCCAGCGTCCCTGGTGGCTGGACGGAGGCTGGGAATCTCTTACCTTCCAGCGTCCCTGGTGGCTGGATGGAGGCTGGGAATCTCTTACCTTCCAGCGTCCCTGGTGGCTGGATGGAGGCTGGGAATCTCTTACCTTCCAGCGTCCCTGGTGGCTGGATGGAGGCTGGGAATCTCTTACCTTCCAGCGTCCCTGGTGGCTGGATGGAGGCTGGGAATCTCTTACCTTCCAGCGTCCCTGGTGGCTGGATGGAGGCTGGGAATCTCTTACCTTCCAGCGTCCCTGGTGGCTGGACGGAGGCTGGGAATCTCTTACCTTCCAGCGTCCCTGGTGGCTGGACGGAGGCTGGGAATCTCTTACCTTCCAGCGTCCCTGGTGGCTGGACGGAGGCTGGGAATCTCTTACCTTCCAGCGTCCCTGGTGGCTGGACGGAGGCTGGGAATCTCTTACCTTCCAGCCTCCCTGGTGGCTGGACGGAGGCTAGGAATCTCTTACCTTCCAGCGTCCCTGGTGGCTGGACGGAGGCTGGGAATCTCTTACCTTCCAGCGTCCCTGGTGGCTGGACGGAGGCTGGGAATCTCTTACCTTCCAGCGTCCCTGGTGGCTGGACGGAGGCTGGGAATCTCTTACCTTCCAGCGTCCCTGGTGGCTGGACGGAGGCTGGGAATCTCTTACCTTCCAGCGTCCCTGGTGGCTGGACGGAGGCTGGGAATCTCTCACCTTCCAGCGTCCCTGGTGGCTGGACGGAGGCTGTGAATCTCTTACCTTCCAGCGTCCCTGGTAGCTGGACGGAGGCTGGGAATCTCTTACCTTCCAGCGTCCCTGGTGGCTGGACGGAGGCTGTGAATCTCTCACCTTCCAGCGTCCCTGGTGGCTGGACGGAGGCTGGGAATCTCTTACCTTCCAGCGTCCCTGGTGGCTGGACGGAGGCTGGGAATCTCTTACCTTCCAGCGTCCCTGGTGGCTGGACGGAGGCTGGGAATCTCTTACCTTCCAGCGTCCCTGGTGGCTGGACGGAGGCTGGGAATCCCTTACCTTCCAGCGTCCCTGGTGGCTGGACGGAGGCTGGGAATCTCTTACCTTCCAGCGTCCCTGATGGCTGGACGGAGGCTGGGAATCTCTTACCTTCCAGCGTCCCTGGTGGCTGGACGGAGGCTGGGAATCTCTTACCTTCCAGCGTCCCTGGTGGCTGGACGGAGGCTGGGAATCTCTTACCTTCCAGCGTCTCTGGTGGCTGGACGGAGGCTGGGAATCTCTTACCTTCCAGCGTCCCTGGTGGCTGGACGGAGGCTGGGAATCTCTTACCTTCCAGCGTCCCTGGTGACTGGGCGGAGGCTGGGAATTTCTTACCTTCCAGCGTCCCTGGTGGCTGGATGGAGGCTGGGAATCTCTTACCTTCCAGCGTCCCTGGTGGCTGGACGGAGGCTGGGAATCTCTTACCTTCCAGCGTCCCTGGTGGCTGGACGGAGGCTGGGAATCTCTTACCTTCCAGCGTCCCTGGTGGCTGGACGGAGGCTGGGAATCTCTTACCTTCCAGCGTCCCTGGTGGCTGGATGGAGGCTGGGAATCTCTTACCTTCCAGCGTCCCTGGTGGCTGGACGGAGGCTGGGAATCTCTTACCTTCCAGCGTCCCTGGTGGCTGGATGGAGGCTGGGAATCTCTTACCTTCCAGCGTCCCTGGTGGCTGGACGGAGGCTGGGAATCTCTTACCTTCCAGCGTCCCTGGTGGCTGGATGGAGGCTGGGAATCCCTTACCTTCCAGCGTCCCTGGTGGCTGGACGGAGGCTGGGAATCTCTTACCTTCCAGCGTCCCTGGTGGCTGGATGGAGGCTGGGAATCTCTTACCTTCCAGCGTCCCTGGTGGCTGGATGGAGGCTGGGAATCTCTTACCTTCCAGCGTCCCTGGTGGCTGGACGGAGGCTGGGAATCTCTTACCTTCCAGCGTCCCTGGTGGCTGGACGGAGGCTGGGAATCTCTTACCTTCCAGCGTCCCTGGTGGCTGGACGGAGGCTGGGAATCTCTTACCTTCCAGCGTCCCTGGTGGCTGGATGGAGGCTGGGAATCTCTTACCTTCCAGCGTCCCTGGTGGCTGGACGGAGGCTGGGAATCTCTTACCTTCCAGCGTCCCTGGTGGCTGGATGGAGGCTGGGAATCTCTTACCTTCCAGCGTCCCTGGTGGCTGGATGGAGGCTGGGAATCTCTTACCTTCCAGCGTCCCTGGTGGCTGGATGGAGGCTGGGAATCTCTTACCTTCCAGCGTCCCTGGTGGCTGGATGGAGGCTGGGAATCTCTTACCTTCCAGCGTCCCTGGTGGCTGGATGGAGGCTGGGAATCTCTTACCTTCCAGCGTCCCTGGTGGCTGGACGGAGGCTGGGAATCTCTTACCTTCCAGCGTCCCTGGTGGCTGGACGGAGGCTGGGAATCTCTTACCTTCCAGCGTCCCTGGTGGCTGGACGGAGGCTGGGAATCTCTTACCTTCCAGCCTCCCTGGTGGCTGGACGGAGGCTAGGAATCTCTTACCTTCCAGCGTCCCTGGTGGCTGGACGGAGGCTGGAAATCTCTTACCTTCCAGCGTCCCTGGTGGCTGGATGGAGGCTGGGAATCTCTTACCTTCCAGCGTCCCTGGTGGCTGGACGGAGGCTGGGAATCTCTTACCTTCCAGCGACCCTGGTGGCTGGATGGAGGCTGGGAATCTCTTACCTTCCAGCGTCCCTGGTGGCTGGATGGAGGCTGGTAATCTCTTACCTTCCAGCGTCCCTGGTGGCTGGATGGAGGCTGGGAATCTCTTACCTTCCAGCGTCCCTGGTGGCTGGACGGAGGCTGGGAATCTCTCACCTTCCAGCGTCCCTGGTGGCTGGACGGAGGCTGGGAATCTCTTACCTTCCAGCGTCCCTGGTGGCTGGACGGAGGCTGGGAATCTCTCACCTTCCAGCGTCCCTGGTGGCTGGACGGAGGCTGGGAATCTCTTACCTTCCAGCGTCCCTGGTGGCTGGACGGAGGCTGGGAATCTCTTACCTTCCAGCGTCCCTGGTGGCTGGATGGAGGCTGGGAATCTCTTACCTTCCAGCGTCCCTGGTGGCTGGACGGAGGCTGGGAATCTCTTACCTTCCAGCGTCCCTGGTGGCTGGACGGAGGCTGGGAATCTCTTACCTTCCAGCGTCCCTGGTGGCTGGATGGAGGCTGGGAATCTCTTACCTTCCAGCGTCCCTGGTGGCTGGACGGAGGCTGGGAATCTCTTACCTTCCAGCGTCCCTGGTGGCTGGACGGAGGCTGGGAATCTCTTACCTTCCAGCGTCCCTGGTGGCTGGATGGAGGCTGGGAATCTCTTACCTTCCAGCGTCCCTGGTGGCTGGATGGAGGCTGGGAATCTCTTACCTTCCAGCGTCCCTGGTGGCTGGATGGAGGCTGGGAATCTCTTACCTTCCAGCGTCCCTGGTGGCTGGATGGAGGCTGGGAATCTCTTACCTTCCAGCGTCCCTGGTGGCTGGACGGAGGCTGGGAATCTCTTACCTTCCAGCGTCCCTGGTGGCTGGATGGAGGCTGGGAATCTCTTACCTTCCAGCGTCCCTGGTGGCTGGACGGAGGCTGGGAATCTCTTACCTTCCAGCGTCCCTGGTGGCTGGACGGAGGCTGGGAATCTCTTACCTTCCAGCGTCCCTGGTGGCTGGATGGAGGCTGGGAATCTCTTATCTTCCAGCGTCCCTGGTGGCTGGACGGAGGCTGGGAATCTCTTACCTTCCAGCGTCCCTGGTGGCTGGACGGAGGCTGGGAATCTCTTACCTTCCAGCGTCCCTGGTGGCTGGATGGAGGCTGGGAATCTCTTACCTTCCAGCGTCCCTGGTGGCTGGATGGAGGCTGGGAATCTCTTACCTTCCAGCGTCCCTGGTGGCTGGATGGAGGCTGGGAATCTCTTACCTTCCAGCGTCCCTGGTGGCTGGACGGAGGCTGGGAATCTCTTACCTTCCAGCGTCCCTGGTGGCTGGATGGAGGCTGGGAATCTCTTACCTTCCAGCATCCCTGGTGGCTGGATGGAGGCTGGGAATCTCTTACCTTCCAGCGTCCCTGGTGGCTGGATGGAGGCTGGGAATCTCTTACCTTCCAGCGTCCCTGGTGGCTGGATGGAGGCTGGGAATCTCTTACCTTCCAGCGTCCCTGGTGGCTGGATGGAGGCTGGGAATCTCTTACCTTCCAGCGTCCCTGGTGGCTGGATGGAGGCTGGGAATGTCTTACCTTCCAGCGTCCCTGGTGGCTGGATGGAGGCTGGGAATCTCTTACCTTCCAGCGTTCCTGGTGGCTGGGCGGAGGCTGGGAATCTCTTACCTTCCAGCGTCCCTGGTGGCTGGATGGAGGCTGGGAATCTCTTACCTTCCAGCGTCCCTGGTGGCTGGATGGAGGCTGGGAATCTCTTACCTTCCAGCGTCCCTGGTGGCTGGATGGAGGCTGGGAATCTCTTACCTTCCAGCGTCCCTGGTGGCTGGATGGAGGCTGGGAATCTCTTACCTTCCAGCGTCCCTGGTGGCTGGACGGAGGCTGGGAATCTCTTACCTTCCAGCGTCCCTGGTGGCTGGACGGAGGCTGGGAATCTCTTACCTTCCAGCGTCCCTGGTGGCTGGATGGAGGCTGGGAATCTCTTACCTTCCGACCTCTGGACTTTTACCTTCCAGTGTCTTCTGGTGACTGGATGTAGGACATGAATCTCTCACCTTCTGGTGGCTGGACGGAGGCCACGAATCTCTCACCTTCTGGTGACTGGACGGAGGCCACGAATCTCTTACCTTCCGGTGTCCCCGGTGAGGCTGTTTGGTCTGGGCTGGCATGACGTCATCTGTGCGACATGACACAGAATTTGTCCCTTTTTCTGTTGAGAGGTGTGATGAAGGTTTAGAGATCCTCAACGCTTTCTCTAATTTAACCATTTGTTAACTTCTTAGAGTATGAGCTATCTGACTCTGGAAAGTAATAAAGTTGCAGGAGCGGAGAAGCCTCACTTCTTACACATCCCTGCATATTGATGACTGCTCTCAGGGGGACATGGACAGACGATCTCCCACCTCAGCCGGAGCTACAAAGTGCTGGAAGTGGCCGTATCTTGTTACAGAGGCAGCAGCTGAGCCCTGGGCCATACTAGCATCATTGGATTACATCTTCTCCATTCTGCTCTCTATATAAGTATATACTGGAAGGAGGCTGGCCGTGTGGCTTGGGGGGTCACTTTTCATCCTTTTCGTCATATGATTGAAGGGGTTAATATTTTTGCAGGAAGGTGCAGATACTTTTGTGAGTTTTGGACTATTGTTCCTTTCGCCTTTGATACGAGGCCAAAAAAAATCTCTGTATGGAGGAAGTCAGTCACCAGATGTTGCCCTGAAACTGCTACGAGGATCTAAGGCAAAGTGAAACGCGTCTATTTTTAGGCAGACGGGGCTTCCGAGCATTCAGGGGGTCCGGCGGCACAAAAGACACTTAATGGCAGTTTATTTTCCTTTGCACTGGAGGCTTGGGGCAGTGATGACGCTCAGAGAGGCAGGAAAGGTGGAGAAGATGGAGAGATGCATTTATAGGGTCCATCAGTGTGCAGAGCACATCCCAGCGCTGCACCCCCTCCACCACCATACATCACAGGTCTAAAGATGGAGCTGACAGCCAGGATGTGTCCAGGAGCCTGGCAGAGCTCCACCGTCCGCACCGAGGGGGACACGTGCTGGGGTAGCGCACAGCCACCCCACTCACAGGCTGCACAGCCACCCCACTCACAGGCTGCACAGCCACCCCACTCACAGGCTGCACAGCCACCCCACTCACAGGCTGCACAGCCACCCCACTCACAGGCTACACAGCCACCCCACTCACAGGCTACACAGCCACCCCACTCACAGGCTGCACAGCCACCCCACTCACAGGCTGCACAGCCACCCCACTCACAGGCTGCTCACTCACCCCACTCACAGGCTGCACAGCCACCCCACTCACAGGCTGCACACTCACCCCACTCAGAGGCTGCACACTCACCCCACTCACAGGCTGCACAGCCACCCCACTCACAGGCTACACAGCCACCCCACTCAGAGGCTGCACACTCACCCCACTCACAGGCTGCACAGCCACCCCACTCACAGGCTGCACAGCCACCCCACTCACAGGCTGCACAGCCACCCCACTCACAGGCTACACAGCCACCCCACTCACAGGCTGCACACTCACCCCACTCACAGGCTGCACAGCCACCCCACTCACAGGCTGCACAGCCACCCCACTCACAGGCTGCACAGCCACCCCACTCACAGGCTACACAGCCACCCCACTCACAGGCTGCACACTCACCCCACTCACAGGCTGCACAGCCACCCCACTCACAGGCTGCACAGCCACCCCACTCACAGGCTGCACACTCACCCCACTCACAGGCTGCACAGCCACCCCACTCACAGGCTGCACAGCCACCCCACTCACAGGCTGCACAGCCACCCCACTCACAGGCTGCACAGCCACCCCACTCACAGGCTGCACAGCCACCCCACTCACAGGCTACACAGCCACCCCACTCACAGGCTGCACAGCCACCCCACTCACAGGCTGCACAGCCACCCCACTCACAGGCTACACAGCCACCCCACTCACAGGCTGCACAGCCACCCCACTCACAGGCTGCACAGCCACCCCACTCACAGGCTGCACACTCACCCCACTCACAGGCTGCACAGCCACCCCACTCACAGGCTGCACACTCACCCCACTCACAGGCTGCACAGCCACCCCACTCACAGGCTGCACACTCACCCCACTCACAGGCTGCACAGCCACCCCACTCACAGGCTACACAGCCACCCCACTCACAGGCTGCACAGCCACCCCACTCACAGGCTGCACAGCCACCCCACTCACAGGCTACACAGCCACCCCACTCACAGGCTGCACAGCCACCCCACTCACAGGCTGCACAGCCACCCCACTCACAGGCTGCACAGCCACCCCACTCACAGGCTGCACACTCACCCCACTCACAGGCTGCACACTCACCCCACTCACAGGCTGCACACTCACCCCACTCACAGGCTGCACAGCCACCCCACTCACAGGCTGCACACTCACCCCACTCACAGGCTGCACAGCCACCCCACTCACAGGCTGCACAGCCACCCCACTCACAGGCTGCACACTCACCCCACTCACAGGCTGCACACTGACCCCACTCACAGGCTGCACACTCACCCCACTCACAGGCTGCACAGCCACCCCACTCACAGGCTGCACAGCCACCCCACTCACAGGCTGCACACTCACCCCACTCACAGGCTGCACACTGACCCCACTCACAGGCTGCACACTCACCCCACTCACAGGCTGCACACTCACCCCACTCACAGGCTGCACAGCCACCCCACTCACAGGCTGCACAGCCACCCCACTCATAGGCTGCACACTCACCCCACTCACAGGCTGCACACTCACCCCACTCACAGGCTGCACACTCACCCCACTCACAGGCTGCACACTCACCCCACTCACAGGCTGCACACTCACCCCACTCACAGGCTGCACACTCACCCCACTCACAGGCTGCACACTCACCCCACTCACAGGCTGCACAGCCACCCCACTCACAGGCTGCACAGCCACCCCACTCACAGGCTGCACAGCCACCCCACTCATAGGCTGCACACTCACCCCACTCACAGGCTGCACACTCACCCCACTCACAGGCTGCACACTCACCCCACTCACAGGCTGCACACTCACCCCACTCACAGGCTGCACACTCACCCCACTCACAGGCTGCACACTCACCCCACTCACAGGCTGCACAGCCACCCCACTCACAGGCTGCACACTCACCCCACTCACAGGCTGCACACTCACCCCACTCACAGGCTGCACACTCACCCCACTCACAGGCTGCACACTCACCCCACTCACAGGCTGCACACTCACCCCACTCACAGGCTGCACAGCCACCCCACTCACAGGCTGCACACTCACCCCACTCACAGGCTGCACACTCACCCCACTCACAGGCTGCACACTCACCCCACTCACAGGCTGCACACTCACCCCACTCACAGGCTGCACAGCCACCCCACTCACAGGCTGCACACTCACCCCACTCACAGGCTGCACACTCACCCCACTCACAGGCTGCACACTCACCCCACTCACAGGCTGCACACTCACCCCACTCACAGGCTGCACACTCACTTAGGCTTTTGGCCATTGTTCCTCAACATTTTTAGGAAACATAGAAAAGTGTCTGAGGAGATGTAGTTTTATCTCCGCATCCTCTGAGTATACAGCTCCTGAGATGGTCACATCAATCCTGCGTCAGGGTCACCCATTCACAAGGTACCACGGAGACTGGTCGCATCACATATCTACTGCCAAGCTGTATATGCCGCAGCTTCACCACCGCGTCATGGAAGGGAATGCAGGTGTGCTGCAGCCATCAAATCCACTAAAATGTCACATCATAAGCACATTCACTTCCATCACGCTGCACATTACAGTCTGTGGCCGAAGTCTCTCCAGTGGATACTATCACAGGAATGTCGCTGTCATTACTGACAGGCTCTGTCCAGAGAAGAATCCTCGATGTCGCACCGCATTTTCTTGCATCAGTCGGGCTGCATTATTTTCCATGAAGACACCAGTGAACAATTCCTTACAGGAAGAAGCCACTATTGAATGTGATTTAGTATTATTCTGTAGCGTGATGGGTAACTTTGAATCGACTTTACATTACTTTTCTTCTACTGATTTTTAGCTACATAATTTCCTTCTCCAGTCGCATATGAAGCTAAAACTTCAGCAGCAGACGCCGTGCATTGTCAGAGCTCATGTGTCCGTCTAGCTGCTATGCTGCCCATACACCGCAGGCCTCAGGCGTTCATTATTCATGTATGTGCCCTGCAACACATACACATTATAGTCTATGGGACTGCTCAGATATCTGTTGTTTTTTTTTTTAATTTTATTGTTTTTGAGGACCCACAGTCTGCAAAAAAATGTATACAGACTTGTCCAATTGTTATCTGAGTCACTATTCAAGATCATGCATATCAGTCTATGGGTTCCTGAAAGAATTTACATTTTTGGAGGGCCTTTGCCGTGTTTTTTGATGGGGGATGGGGCAATAAGGGTGAAGGGTTTGGTATATGAGAAAATAACTGATGGTAAAAATGGCCACACTGACCAAACACTGATAAAAATCTCATCCATTGATGTGTTGTTGTTTTTTTCCCAAATATGAAAATGTAATTGACATCTAAATGAAGCCTTGTATAACTGGCAGTGAAATGCTATCTTCCCATACCCATCAAACCCCTGGAAAGATGACCGCATTTCCAATGGAGAACTCAAAGTAAACGGCTACTGGATCCCTGCATATATCCCAACTGCAGAGTCATCAACCCCCAAGCTCCAGACTCTGCCTGTGCCCTCTCCAGATTACCCCATACCCCTTCCTCCAGAGTTGTCTGCCCCAAGCTCATGTAGCTTCCCTCTCCAGATTACCCCATACCCCTTCCTCCAGAGTTGTCTGCCCCAAGCTCATGTAGCTTCCCTCTCCAGATTACCCCATACCCCTTCCTCCAGAGTTGTCTGCCCCAAGCTCATGTAGCTTCCCTCTCCAGATTACCCCATACCCCTTCCTCCAGAGTTGTCTGCCCCAAGCTCATGTAGCTTCCCTCTCCAGATTACCCCATACCCCTTCCTCCAGAGTCGTCTGCCCCAAGCTCATGTAGCTTCCCTCTCCAGATTACCCCATACCCCTTCCTCCAGAGTCGTCTGCCCCAAGCTCATGTAGCTTCCCTCTCCAGATTACCCCATACCCCTTCCTCCAGAGTTGTCTGCCCCAAGCTCATGTAGCTTCCCTCTCCAGATTACCCCATACCCCTTCCTCCAGAGTTGTCTGCCCCAAGCTCATGTAGCTTCCCTCTCCAGATTACCCCATACCCCTTCCTCCAGAGTTGTCTGCCCCAAGCTCATGTAGCTTCCCTCTCCAGATTACCACATACCCCTTCCTCCAGAGTTGTCTGCCCCAAGCTCATGTAGCTTCCCTCTCCAGATTACCACATACCCCTTCCTCCAGAGTTGTCTGCCCCAAGCTCATGTAGCTTCCCTCTCCAGATTACCACATACCCCTTCCTCCAGAGTTGTCTGCCCCCAAGCTCATGTAGCTTCCCTCTCCAGATTACCCCATACCCCTTCCTCCAGAGTTGTCTGCCCCAAGCTCATGTAGCTTCCCTCTCCAGATTACCCCATACCCCTTCCTCCAGAGTTGTCTGCCCCAAGCTCATGTAGCTTTCCTCTCCAGATTACCCCATACCCCTTCCTCCAGAGTTGTCTGCCCCAAGCTCATGTAGCTTCCCTCTCCAGATTACCCCATACCCCTTCCTCCAGAGTTGTCTGCCCCAAGCTCATGTAGCTTCCCTCTCCAGATTACCCCATACCCCTTCCTCCAGAGTTGTCTGCCCCAAGCTCATGTAGCTTCCCTCTCCAGATTACCACATACCCCTTCCTCCAGAGTTGTCTGCCCCAAGCTCATGTAGCTTCCCTCTCCAGATTACCACATACCCCTTCCTCCAGAGTTGTCTGCCCCCAAGCTCATGTAGCTTCCCTCTCCAGATTACCCCATACCCCTTCCTCCAGAGTTGTCTGCCCCAAGCTCATGTAGCTTCCCTCTCCAGATTACCCCATACCCCTTCCTCCAGAGTTGTCTGCCCCAAGCTCATGTAGCTTTCCTCTCCAGATTACCCCATACCCCTTCCTCCAGAGTTGTCTGCCCCAAGCTCATGTAGCTTCCCTCTCCAGATTACTCCATACCCCTTCCTCCAGAGTCGTCTGCCCCCAAGATCCAGACTCTGCAGCTCCCCTCTCCAGGTTACTCCATCCCCCTTCCTTCAAACTCTGTTCCCCCTGAGTCTGTCCCCCTACTCCAGGGACGTCTGTACATGCCAGAAATTTGGTTTCCCAGTCCGGCACTGGGTTTGTGAATGGCAGTCCAGGTCTGCAGTCACTTATGAATGGATGGAGGGCTACAGCTTCTCACCGTCCTTAACTCTATAAATCCACAGGACGTTTTCTTTGTTTATGTAAGTGAAAGACGGAAAAATATACAGTGAAAACCATCAACCCACGTCTGTACCCTGCATATACACAAGAGCTGCAGCTGCCTGCACCCCCACATGGTCTGCCGGTCTGGCTTTTATCTGGATTCGGCCTCTTTATACAAAGTCCATTCAGTGAATGAGAACAGAGCTCATTAACACTGACCATATCCAGAGCTGTCCGGGAAGGAGTTTCACCCTGAACAGCATAAGCCCATGGACACACATGGCAGATAAGGTGCGTCCCATGCTTTAATGAGGGTGATGGGGAAACGTGCACCTAGTTTCACACTCCCCATCCACCTACTAAACTGCCAAAATAACTAAGGGTGACTTTACACGCTGCGACTTCCCTAGCCGCTGCTAGTGATGGCGAGCGTGATAGCACCCGCCCCTATCGTTATGCCGATATGTGAAGATCGCTGCCGTAGCGAACATTATCGCTACGGCAGCGTCACACGTACTTACCTGCTCGGCGACGTTGCTGTGACCGGTGAACCGCCTCCTTTCTAAGGGGGCGGTTCGCTCGGCATCACAGCGACGTCACCGCGACGTCACTAAGCAGCCGCCCAATCAAAGCGGAGGGGCGGAGATGAGCGGGACGAACATCCCGCCCACCTCCTTCCTTCCTCATTGCTGGCGTGTGGCAGGTAAGGAGAGGTTTCTCGTTCCTGCGGTGTCACACGTAGCGATGTGTGCTGCCGCAGGGACGAGGATCAACTTTGCCAAAGCGACAGCAGCGATAATTGGGAGAGGACTCCCATGTCAACGAGGAGCAATTTTGGACATTTTTCCAAAAATCCAAAATCGCTCCTAGGAGTCACACACAACGAGATCGCTACAGCGGCCGGATGTGCGTCACAAAATCTGTGACCCCAACGAGATCGCTACAGCGGCCGGATGTGCGTCACAAAATCTGTGACCCCAACGAGATTGCTACAGCGGCCGGATGTGCGTCACAAAATCCGTGACCCCAACGAGATCGCTACAGCGGCCGGATGTGCGTCACAAAATCCATTACCCCAACGAGATGGCTACAGCGGCCGGATGTGCGTCACAAAATCCATTACCCCAACGAGATGGCTACAGCGGCCGGATGTGCGTCACAAAATCCATTACCCCAACGAGATGGCTACAGCGGCCGGATGTGCGTCACAAAATCCATTACCCCAACGAGATGGCTACAGCGGCCGGATGTGCGTCACAAAATCCATTACCCCAACGAGATGGCTACAGCGGCCGGATGTGCGTCACAAAATCCATTACCCCAACGAGATGGCTACAGCGGCCGGATGTGCGTCACAAAATCCATTACCCCAACGAGATGGCTACAGCGGCCGGATGTGCGTCACAAAATCCATTACCCCAACGAGATCGCTACAGCGGCCGGATGTGCGTCACAAAATCCATTACCCCAACGAGATGGCTACAGCGGCCGGATGTGCGTCACAAAATCCATTACCCCAACGAGATCGCTACAGCGGCCGGATGTGCGTCACAAAATCCGTGACCCCAACGAGATCGCTACAGCAAAATCGTAGCGTGTAAAGCCCACTTAACATCTTATTCTCAGCAATTCAGAATCAGAAAAGCAACGTGTGAAGGTGGAGCGTTCCATTCCCGGCCGGTTCAGGGCAATGCACGTCACGTGCAGTATATACTAGATGCTATACACCATATACTCAGTAACTCAGACTTTACAGTCCTTCTATGAGTTGTGGAAATTTTCTGTACTTTGACTTTTGTAATTTGCAGTGTATCAATTCCTTCAGTGGGGCTTTCACTCCTCGTAATACACCACAAAATCCATGGCGAAATTGAGATCCGTGAACTCCGTCCCCTACTGCCACAAATAATGGCTGAATGTATTCTATCCACAGCGCTGTACAGACGCCATTCACCACCAGTCTATGGAGAGTGGGAGGAAACCCGCGTAAGGCCACATGCACACATCGAGTATTCAGTGAGGTTTTACCTCAGTATTGTATTTGTAAGGCAAAACCAGGAGTGGGTGATAAATACAGCCGCGGTGTCCGTGTGTTTATTATACGTCTCCTCCGATTGTTCCACTCCAGGTTGTAGCTACAAATACTAATGTAAAAAAACTCACCAAATACTGAATGTGTGCACGTGGCCTTACACGGGGAGAACATACGCCTTGCAGATGTTGTCCTTGGTGGGACTTGAACCCAGGATCAGAGCTAAAGACCTGGAGATTAATGCATGAACCCCCCTGGAAGAACAGCCATTAGCCATCATGGCGTATCACCAGCAGAATATAGTGTATTTTATTTGTTTGCTTGGATTTGCTGCTGAGAATCCACAATCGATCCTGCCACTTGCATTTACCCAGCTTATTTGGGTTGCAATACAGAGGGTGTATATACATACAGCCTCGGACTGGCCCACCAGGGAACAGGTGCGGCTCCCGGGGGCCATCATCCTCCCATGTGTGCAGTACTCTGCACATACACTTCAAGCTTTGTGTACATATAAAGGCAAATCTCATCATTCATTTAACAAACTACCCAGTATATTATTATATACAGTAAATTTGTGAATGAGAGGAATGAAATATTTGCATGTAGCTGACCAGTGGCCCCCAGAGTCCACACAGTGCTACTGTGGGGCCCTTGTCAGACATTTTTTAGCAAATCTTCCATGGGTGAACATTGCCTTCTTATAGGAGAGTACAGTTAGGCTATGTGCGCACGTGTGCGCTCTGCACCGCACCGAAAATGTGCGCTTCAGAGCGCAGCTGAAAAGCTGCGTTCTGAAGCGCATGGTGCCGGCAGATTCGTGCGCTCTGCATGCTGCCTCTCCCTATAGACAGCATGCAGAACGCACGAAAGAAGTGACATGTCCCTTCTTAGAACGCAGCGATTTGGCAAGCAGCTGAATCGCTGCGTTCTAACATGCCACGTGCGCACGGCCTCTGCACAATCTCCATAGATTGTGCAGAGGACGCATGCAGTTACGCTGCGGTGCAGAACGCAGCGTAACTGCATGTAATACGCACACGTGCGCACATACCCTAAGAATACTGGTGAAGGTGTAGAGGCCCCTTAACACGTGATTCTCATAACTGACCAGTGGAAACAGGCTGGCCATACAGCAGGAAGCTCTTTTGTTGGCTGATGGGATCATTAATTCAGATCGTAAAATTGTTGTCAGCAGCACATTCCTATGTGTGAACGGACGATGTGCTTCAGGCAATGTGCTGGAGACTATGTGCTGCGGATGATGTGCTGCGGACAATGTGCTGCGGGCGATGTGCTGCGGACGATGTGCTGCGGGCGATGTGCTGCGGACGATGTGCTTCAGGCAATGTGCTGGAGACTATGTGCTGCGGACAATGTGCTGCGGGCGATGTGCTGCGGACGATGTGCTTCAGGCAATGTGCTGGAGACAATGTGCTGCGGACGATGTGCTGCGGATGATGTCCTGGAGACGATGTGCTGCGGATTATGGGCTGCAGACAATGTGCTGGAGACTGTGCTTCAGACAATGTGCTGCGGACGATGTGCTGCAAACAATGTGCTGGAGACAATGTGCTTCAGACAATGTGCTGCGGATGATTTGCTGGAGACAATGTGCTGCAGACAGTGTGCTGCGGATGATGTGCACACTGTATGGGGACAGAACCATGGAAAATGAGTGTTGGACACCAGTTTGTATTGATATCTCCTGCTCATTGTGGGCAGAAAGTGACGTGTTTCCATTTTCTACCTCCGGGACGTGTGATTGTTGCACGTTTAGTGTAGATTAATGATCTGTGCAGTTTGTCATTACAGGAGGAAAGAGGCTCTGGAATGATGGGATCCACTATACAAGCAGATGGCGATCACAATGGGGCGATCACAATGGGGCGATCACAATGGGGCGATCACAATGGGCGCTCACCTTCCACACACCCTACCCGGATCCACGTGGGGCAGGTGCGCACCCGAGGAGATGACCTGCGCTGCCAGAGGAGATAAGGACCCAGCAGATTGTGGCTTTATTATTCATCGCGTTTTGAAGCAGCGTCATTTCTTCATCAGGAAAGCAATGTCAGTGGGTTTCTTCCTGATGACGGTGCCAGGCAGCCTGGAAACGCATTGAAGCCGCAATGCATCAGTGATGGGTCCGTATCTCCTCTGGCAGCAGGTCGCGCACATCTCCGTCTCTTCAGCTTCTTTGGATATGTGTACTGACCCTTGGATGGACACTAATCCCCCAGTATCTCCAATATCAGCTTCACAAATTGTATCCACAGATTATTAGTAATAAATGAATGTTTATTGTCTCTGACCCTTTAATTCCTTCTATTGATGGGTGACAGCTCCCAGCGGCCTCTGATCGTGCCTCTTCCTGCTCCTCTCTCCCCGCTATTTTAGGAGAGAGAAGGCGAGTCAGACACTGAGGAAGGAAGGAAACGTCTTCAGGTTTCTCACGTTTCCTCTCTGCTGTTGAGTCTTCTGGTGGATTCGATTCCCCCTCATGTCCCGGAGTCTGTGACTGCAGCAGGAGGTGTCAGCCACAGCAGGCGCCATTCTAGGCTGTGTAAGTCAGTGGGGCTCGTTGTTTATGGCTGATCTGTCTCCTCTGGATTGTGTTTGCTTTTTGTACATCTGTGACTGGTTCTCATGAGCTTTGTTTGACTGCAGGTGATCCGGCCATGACTTATTACTTCAGCTCCCGGGACGCTGATGCCATGTTCCAGCTCCCACAATCTGCAGCCGTGGTAAGTGCCAAACTGTGGACAACTACCAGATCCCATCAGAAGCCAAATCTGCCCCTATCCTCACTTGTTTAATTTCAGCAGGGATTGCCGTAGTGATGAGCATTGTAGATGGCCCAGTGTCTGTCCACAAATGCAGGGGCGCATCCGCAGGGGCAGGAGTTAAGAGAGCCCATTCTACCTCCAAACCCAAGACAATTTAACATTTTTATGAGCTCTTGGGCTGCAAAGGGCCCATATACTCTTCTTGCACAAGGGGCCCTTTTCTGTCCACCAGTGCACATATGTGTTCACTGTTTACAATCATAAACAGCAGAATAGTGAGTGCAGCTCTGAAGTATAATAAAGCAGGTAACGCGATCAATATATGACATTAAATGTCTGTACTCAGTAACTCCACCAGCAGAATATTGAGTTCAGCTCTGTAATATAATACAGGCAGTAACTCAGGATCAGTAATGTATGTACACCATGACTGCACCAGCAGAATAGTGAGTGCAGCTCTCGAGTATATGGCCATGTGCCCACGGGAGCTTGTTTGTGCGGATTTTGCCGCGAAAAACCTGCGGATTTTTCTTTATTTTCCAGATAAATCCACAGGTTTTAGCATGCACTCCCCATGTTATCCTATGGGACATGGGGAGTGCTGTGTCCACGCTGCGGAAAGTGCGGCTGCCGAACATGCTGCGGATGTCCGCATCCGCAGGTATAATTGCATGTCAATTATTCATGCGGAATTACCTGCGGATGTCCCGGCCCTCCGCTATGGAGATAAGAGGCCGGGACGTCCGCAGGTAAGCCGCATGAATGTCTGCATGTTTCCCGCAGCTATTCCGCTGTAATCTAGCAGCTAAAAATAGCTGCGGACGCCGGTGGGCAGCTGCGGGAAAGATGCGCTCGTACCTGCGGATACATCCGCAGGTACGAGCGCCCGTGGGCACATAGCCTAATACAGGAGGTAACTCCAGATCAGTAATGTATGTACACAGTGACTGCACCAGCAGGATAGTGAGTGCAGCTCTGGAGTATAATACAGGAGGTAACTCAGGATCAGTAATGTAATGTATGTACACAGTGACTGCACCAGCAGAATAGTGAGTGCAGCTCTGGAGTATAATACAGGAGGTAACTCACGATCAGTAATGTATGTACACAGTGACTGCACCAGCAGAATAGTGAGTGCAGCTCTGGAGTATAAATACAGGAGGTAACTCAGGATCAGTAATGTAATGTATGTACACAGTGACTGCATCAGCAGAATAGTGAGTGCAGCTCTGGAGTATAATACAGGAGGTAACTCAGGATCAGTAATGTAATGTATGTACACAGTGATTGCACCAGCAGAATAGTGAGTGCAGCTCTGGAGTATAATACAGGAGGTAACTCAGGATCAGTAATGTAATGTGTGTACACAGTGACTGCACCAGCAGAATAGTGAGTGCAGCTCTGGAGTATAATACAAGAGGTAACTCAGGATCAGTAATGTAATGTGTGTACACAGTGACTGCACCAGCAGAATAATGTGTTCAGCTCTGCAGCATAATATAGAAGGTTACTCAGGATCAGTAATGTAATGTGTGTACACAGTGACTGCACCAGCAGAATAATGTGTTCAGCTCTGCAGCATAATATAGAAGGTTACTCAGGATCAGTAATGTAATGTATGTACACAGTGACTGCACCAGCAGAATAGTGAGTGCAGCTCTGGAGTATAATACAGGAGGTAACTCAGGATCAGTAATGTATGTACACAGTGACTGCACCAGCAGAATAGTGAGTGCAGCTCTGGAGTATAATACAGGAGGTAACTCACGATCAGTAATGTAATGTATGTACACAGTGACTGCATCAGCAGAATAGTGAGTGCAGCTCTGGAATACAATTATCCACATTTTTAGCTTTATTTTTTAAGATTTTTCACGTATTTTATTTTCCATCTAGATGAGGAACAATTTGTTGCATTAGGTTATGTAGAGGCTCAGGAGCAGCTCTAGATGTTCTTCCTGTAAGACTTAATGATAAATCAGAAATCCACATAATCATTCAGCAATCCTACACCCCTGAGCCAGTGCACCTAAAAATGATTTGCTAGCACTTGAGTTTTTCAAGTTCATGTCTAGGACAGTTTTCATTTTCATACTAAACAGAATAAAGTGGACACCCAGAATTTTGCAAGAAATATGTACTTAGATTAGGAGCTTTTGGAACGACCTTGAGCCTGTAAGAGAATTCTGCCCTCATTCCCCATAAGCCATGTAAATCTTCTCCTCTTTGTAGGCAGCTGAGTATTGTCAAAAAAGGGTCCCTACACCCCTGGGATGATAGATATGGTGTCGCCTTGAGTATTGTATTGCTCATGTGGGTGCCCGCTGGGTGCAGACAGCACAGGCTGCATGTGGAGCAGTCGTTTCATGTGTAACGGCTCTTCGGGGGAGGAGCTTGATCCATCCACAATGCATGGTACAGATTCTGGTTTGTCAACCATATTCATACCCCATATTTTACATACTCAGAAGTTAGTGATTCTTTTTCTCTTGTCCTCTGTTATGTTATTTGTTGTTTTCTATATTTTTATTGCATGCAGAGAGGGCAGAGATACAGAAATACCTGTATAGATGGAAGAACAAGACATAAGGGGTGCATTACACCTGTGACTCAGCAGGGGGCACCGCTCCTCATGGTTACACTTGCTGGCTGAATGTCTCCTCCATGACCGATGACTGCAGGGAGAGCGGTGTCATTGTATATTGGGAGATGCTGAGGTTACATCCAGGGCTGTGGAGTCGGAGCTCATTTTGGTGGAGTCGGAGTCTGTATAAAATGCACCGACTCCGACTCCTAAAATATATAATAAATTGGGGACAGGAGTGCAATGCAGAATGTGCTGAATATTTTACTAAATAATAACATTTAGTATAATGCTTATATTTAAGTGAAAAATGTATTGTAGTACAATGTGAACCGGGCTAATAACTGCTGTTAACAAAATAGAATGTATTAACAAAAATGTATTCTGCACACAAAAACCACAAAACAAATAGATAGAAATGTAATTATTAAATAGTTTCACTTGGTGAAATGTGTGCTGAGGGTGGTATATGTGTTCATGTACGTGGTAGTGTGTGGTGCATTTTGTGTGTGTGTGTGCATATCCCCGAGTGTGGTGAGTATCCCATGTCGGGGCCCCACCTTAGCAACTGTACAGTATATATTCTTTGGTGGCATCGCTCTCATTCTTTAAGTGCTCCTTGTTCACATCTGGCAGCTGTCAATTTGCCCCCAACACTTTTCGTTTAACTTTTTCCCCATTATATAGATAGGGGCAAAATTGATTGGTAAATTGGAAGGCGCGGGGTTAAAATTTTGCCTCACAACATAGCACCCGGCGCTGCCCGGGATAGTAACTGTCTCTCTGTTTCTCTCCCATTCTCTGTCTGTCTCCCCCTCTGTATATATCTCTCTGTCTCTCTATCTCTATCTCTTTGTCTGTCTGTCTCTTTCCCTGTCTATCTCTGACTGTCTCTGTCTCTTTCTCCATCTGTCTCAATATTTCCCTGTCTGTCTATCTATCTCTTTGTCTGTGTCTGTCTCTTTCCCTGTCTGTCTCTTTCCCTCTCTGTCTCTTTCCCTCTTTCCCTGTGTCTGTCTTTGTCTCTTTACCTGTCTTTGTCTGTCTCTTACCCTGTCTGTCTCTTTCTCTCTCTTTCCCTGTCTCTGTTTCCCTGTGTCTGTCTCTTTGTCTGTGTCTGTCTCTTGTGTCTGTCTCTTACCCTGTCTATGTCTGTTTCTTACCCTGTCTGTGTCTGCCTCTTTCCCTGTCTGTGTCTGTCTCTTTCCCCTGCTGCATTGTGACACGCCAACATTCCATATAAAGGCGTGGCTGCGCATTCTTCTGAAGTTCTGGCTGCACTGTGGCTCCCAGCTCCATTCGCTTTAATGGAGGCAGGTTTTTTGGTGAATACCTGTAAAGCGCGGTGTTACAATTTCCCCTCAAAACATAGCCTATGACACTCTCGGGGTCCAGAAGTGTGAGTGTGCAAAATTTTGTGGCTGTAGCTGCGACGATGCAGATGCCAATCCCGGACATACATACACACATACACACACACACACACACACACACACACACACACACACACACACACACACACACACACACACACACATTCAGCTTTATATACTATATATATATATATATATATATATATATACACACACACACAGGATATATATGTAATCTACTGTATATTACATAGTGTATTATATATTTACAATTTATTACAGTTTGTGTTCTAAAGTTGTATCCAATAAATATATTTTATGTTCTATCCAAATATCTTGATTATTGTATCATAAAAATTATTAAATCTCTGATGTTCACATACACATGTTCATGTATTACAATAAATTTTTCACCTAACTATAAGCAATATATGTAGGAGTCGGAGTCTGAGTCGGTGCAAGAGAAATTGAGGAGTCGGAGTCGAAGGTTTGGTTTACCGACTCCACAGACCTGGTTACATCTCTTGTGATTTTCCTGTGTACATGCTGATAGATTCTTAGTTATATCCCTACAGTCGTGTGTTACTGGTTACACACAGATCGTGGCCTCACGCTGGCAGGATGAGATCTCCGGATGCTTGTCAGGCGTTCTTTCTTATTTAAGTATATATATTCTTTTTTTACTTGAGGGGTGAAAAGGATGGTATTGTGTCATTTGCGTTCTTTGCTGTATAGTGTTCTCTTCAGAATCTTGAAAGACCAATCATGTAACAAGAGTAACAGGCTCCAAAAAATCATCCAAAAAGAATATTATCAAAACTTTTTACTTCTTTACTGTCGCTTAAAATCCATTGAAAAATTAACTGAAATCTTTTCATGTGGAAAACAAATATAAAGAATTAAAGTGATGCGGTTGTATTATTCTGTACACCCTTAAAGGGAACCTGTCATGAGAAATGTCCCCTAAAACCTCACAGATTCCCCCTCTGCAGCTCCTGGGCTGCATTCTATAAAGGTCCCTGTTATGATTGTGGCCACTTTCTGACCTAAAAAAAGTGTTTATAAAGTTGTACCTTTTTTGCTTCTGATTCTGTAAATCCGTCACGGGGGCGGGCTGCCTGATGGCCGTTAGTCTGCCCCCTGGTCCTGTATGCCGCCCCCATCGCTGATTACAATAATGCTGGACGCCGCCCCCTTCTCCATCCATCGCCGCGCATGCCCAGTGCCCATCTCTCGGGGATGAGCACTGTGCCTAGCGTCACCGCTGGTGACGTGCACGCAGGGTTAAGATTATTTGCGGTGCTGTGATGTTTATTCCTAAGCAACCGCCCATAATCGCGGGGCCGCGCTTTCCCCCTCGGCCTGCTTCGTTCTGCGCAAGCGCGCTGCTGCAGACCCCCACGTCACCTCCTTCCCATCTTGCCCCGATGGCAAGGAGGTGACGTGGGGGTCTGCAGCAGCGCGCTTGACCCTGCGTGCACGTCACCAGCGGTGACGCTAGGCACAGTGCTCATCCCCGAGAGATGGGCACTGGGCATGCGCGGCGATGGATGGAGCAGGGGGCGGCGTCCAGAAGTATTGTAATCAGCGATGGGGGCGGCATACAGGACCAGGGGGCAGAATAACGGCCATCAGGCAGCCCGCCCCCGTGACTGATTTACAGAATCAGAAGCAAAAAAGGTACAACTTTATAAACACTTTTTTTAGGTCAGAAAGTGGCCACAATCATAACAGGGACCTTTATAGAATGCAGCCCAGGAGCTGCAGAGGGGGAATCTGTGAGGTTTTAGGGGACATTTCTCATGACAGGTTCCGTTTAAACTAAACATGTGTTGGCATTCTTTGAGTTTCTTGCAGCATTCAGTCTTTTTGGGTTGGAGGTCTATCACATCTAGAATCACCAATCAATTATCCCTGGTTAGTTGCTCAGCTTTTCTCCTATTATTCCCTGGTTAGTTGCTCTGCTTTTCTCCTATTAGTCCCTGGTTAGTTGCTCAGCTTTTCTCCTATTATTCCCTGGTGAGTTGCTCAGCTTTTCTACTATTATTCCCTGGTGAGTTGCTCAGCTTTTCTCCTATTATTCCCTGGTGAGTTGCTCAGCTTTTCTCCTATTATTCCCTGGTGAGTTGCTCAGCTTTTCTGCTATTATTCCCTGGTGAGTTGCTCAGCTTTTCTCCTGTTATTCCCTAGTGAGTTGCTCAGCTTTCCTCCTATTATTCCCTGGTGAGTTGCTCAGCTTTTCTCCTATTATTCCCTGGTGAGTTGCTCAGCTTTTCTCCTATTATTCCCTGGTGAGTTGCTTAGCTTTTCTCCTGTTATTCCCTGGTGAATTGTTCAGCTTTTCTCCTGTTATTCCCTGGTGAGTTGCTCAGGTTTTCTCCTATTATTCCCTGGTGAGTTGCTCAGCTTCTTTCCTGTTATTCTCTGGTTAGTTGCTCAGCTTTTCTCCTATTATTCTCTTGTGAGTTGCTCAGCTTTTCTCCTGCTATTCCCTGGTAAGTTGCTCAGCTTTCCTCCTATTATTCCCTGGTGAGTATCTCAGCTTTTCTCCTGTTATTCCCTAGTGAGTTGCTCAGTTTTTCTCCTATTATTCCCTGGTGAGTTGCTCAGCTTTTCTCTTGTTATTCCCTGGTGAGTTGCTCAGCTTTTCTTCTGTTATTCCCTGGTGAGTTGCTCAGCTTTTCGAGTTGCTCAGTTTTTCTCCTATTATTCTCTGGTTAGTTGCTCAGCTTTTCTCCTAATATTCCCTGGTGAGTTGCTCAGCTTTTCTCCTATTATTCCATGGTGAGTTGCTCAGCTTTTCTCCTATTATTCCCTGGTGAGTTACTCCGCTTTTCTCCTGTTATTCCCTGGTGAGTTGCTCAGCTTTTCTCCTGTTATTCCCTGGTGAGTTGCTCAGCTTTTCTCCTATTATTCCCTGGTGAGTTGCTCAGCTTTTCTCCTGTTATTCCCTGGTGAGTTGCTCAGCTTTTCTCCTATTATTCCCTGGTGAGTTGCTCCGCTTTTCTCCTGTTATTCCCTGGTGAGTTGCTCAGCTTTTCTCCTGTTATTCCCTGGTGAGTTGCTCAGCTTTTCTCCTATTATTCTCTGGTGAGTTGCTCAGCTTTTTTCCTATTTTTCCCTGGTGAGTTGCTCAGCTTTTCTCCTGTTATTCCCTGGTGAGTTGCTCAGCTTTTCTCCTATTATTCCCTGGTGAGTTGCTCAGCTTTTCTCCTGTTATTCCCTGGTGAGTTTCTCAGCTTTTCTCCTGTTATTCCCTAGTGAGTTGCTCAGTTTTTCTCCTATTATTCCCTGGTGAGTTGCTCAGCTTTTCTCTTGTTATTCCCTGGTGAGTTGCTCAGCTTTTCTTCTGTTATTCCCTGGTGAGTTGCTCAGCTTTTCGAGTTGCTCAGTTTTTCTCCTATTATTCTCTGGTTAGTTGCTCAGCTTTTCTCCTAATATTCCCTGGTGAGTTGCTCAGCTTTTCTCCTATTATTCCATGGTGAGTTGCTCAGCTTTTCTCCTATTATTCCCTGGTGAGTTACTCCGCTTTTCTCCTGTTATTCCCTGGTGAGTTGCTCAGCTTTTCTCCTGTTATTCCCTGGTGAGTTGCTCAGCTTTTCTCCTATTATTCCCTTGTGAGTTGCTCAGCTTTTCTCCTGTTATTCCCTGGTGAGTTGCTCAGCTTTTCTCCTATTATTCCCTGGTGAGTTGCTCCGCTTTTCTCCTGTTATTCCCTGGTGAGTTGCTCAGCTTTTCTCCTGTTATTCCCTGTTGAGTTGCTCAGCTTTTCTCCTGTTATTCCCTGGTGAGTTGCTCAGCTTTTCTCCTATTATTCTCTGGTGAGTTGCTCAGCTTTTTTCCTATTTTTCCCTGGTGAGTTGCTCAGCTTTTCTCCTGTTATTCCCTGGTGAGTTGCTCAGCTTTTCTCCTATTATTCCCTGGTGAGTTGCTCAGCTTTTCTCCTATTATTCCCTGGTGAGTTTCTCAGCTTTTCTCTTGTTATTCCCTGGTGAGTTGCTCAGCTTTTCTCTTATTATTCCCTGGTGAGTTGCTCAGCTTTTCTCCTGTTATTCCCTGGTGAGTTGCTCAGCTTTTATCCTGTTATTCCCTGTTGAGTTGCTCAGCTTTTCTCCTATTATTCGCTGGTGAGTTGCTCAGCTTTTCTCCTATTATTCTCTGGTGAGTTGCTCAGCTTTTCTCCTGTTATTCCCTGGTGAGTTGCTCAGCTTTTCTCCTATTATTCTCTTGTGAGTTGCTCAGCTTCTTTCCTGTTATTCTCTGGTGAGTCGCTTAGCTTTTCTCCCTTTATTCTCTGGTTAGATGCTCAGCTTTTCTCCTATTATTCTCTGGTGAGTTGCTCAGCTTTTCTCCTTTTATTCTCTGGTGAGTTGCTCAGCTTTTCTCTTATTATTCCCTGGTGAGTTGCTCAGCTTTTCTCCTATTATTCGCTGGTGAGTTGCTCAGCTTTTCTCCTGTTATTCCCTGTTGAGTTGCTCAGCTTTTTTCCTATTATTCCCTGGTGAGTTGCTCAGCTTTTCTCCTATTATTCTCTGGTTAGTTGCTCAGCTTTTCTCCTATTATTCCCTGGTGAGTTGCTCCGCTTTTCTCCTGTTATTCCCTGGTGAGTTGCTCAGCTTTTCTCCTGTTATTCCCTGGTTAGTTGCTCAGCTTTTCTCCTATTCTTCCCTGGTGAGTTGCTCAGCTTTTCTCCTATTATTCCCTGGTGAGTTACTCCGCTTTTCTCCTGTTATTCCCTGGTGAGTTGCTCAGCTTTTCTCCTGTTATTCCCTTGTGAGTTGCTCAGCTTTTCTCCTGTTATTCCCTGGTGAGTTGCTCAGCTTTTCTCCTATTATTCCCTGGTGAGTTGCTCCGCTTTTCTCCTGTTATTCCCTGGTGAGTTGTTCAGCTTTTCTCCTGTTATTCCCTGTTGAGTTGCTCAGCTTTTCTCCTGTTATTTCCTGGTTAGTTGCTCAGCTTTTCTCCTATTCTTCCCTGGTGAGTTGCTCAGCTTTTCTCCTATTATTCCCTGGTGAGTTACTCCGCTTTTCTCCTGTTATTCCCTGGTGAGTTGCTCAGCTTTTCTCCTATTATTCCCTTGTGAGTTGCTCAGCTTTTCTCCTGTTATTCCCTGGTGAGTTGCTCAGCTTTTCTCCTATTATTCCCTGGTGAGTTGCTCCGCTTTTCTCCTGTTATTCCCTGGTGAGTTGCTCAGCTTTTCTCCTGTTATTCCCTGTTGAGTTGCTCAGCTTTTCTCCTGTTATTCCCTGTTGAGTTGCTCAGCTTTTCTCCTGTTATTCCCTGGTGAGTTGCTCAGCTTTTCTCCTTTTATTCTCTGGTGAGTTGCTCAGCTTTTCTCCTATTATTCTCTGGTGAGTTGCTCAGCTTTTTTCCTATTTTTCCCTGGTGAGTTGCTCAGCTTTTCTCCTGTTATTCCCTGGTGAGTTGCTCAGCTTTTCTCCTATTATTCCCTGGTGAGTTGCTCAGCTTTTCTCCTATTATTCCCTGGTGAGTTTCTCAGCTTTTCTCCTGTTATTCCCTGGTGAGTTGCTCAGCTTTTCTCTTATTATTCCCTGGTGAGTTGCTCAGCTTTTCTCCTGTTATTCCCTGGTGAGTTGCTCAGCTTTTATCCTGTTATTCCCTGTTGAGTTGCTCAGCTTTTCTCCTATTATTCGCTGGTGAGTTGCTCAGCTTTTCTCCTATTATTCTCTGGTGAGTTGCTCAGCTTTTCTCCTGTTATTCCCTGGTGAGTTGCTCAGCTTTTCTCCTATTATTCTCTTGTGAGTTGCTCAGCTTCTTTCCTGTTATTCTCTGGTGAGTCGCTTAGCTTTTCTCCTTTTATTCTCTGGTTAGTTGCTCAGCTTTTCTCCTATTATTCTCTGGTGAGTTGCTCAGCTTTTCTCCTATTATTCTCTGGTGAGTTGCTCAGCTTTTCTCCTGTTATTCTCTGGTGAGTTGCTTAGCTTTTCTCCTTTTATTCTCTGGTGAGTTGCTCAGCTTTTCTCTTATTATTCCCTGGTGAGTTGCTCAGCTTTTCTCCTATTATTCCCTGGTGAGTTGCTCAGCTTTTTTCCTATTATTCCCTGGTGAGTTGCTCCGCTTTTCTCCTGTTATTCCCTGGTGAGTTGCTCAGCTTTTCTCCTGTTATTCCCTGGTTAGTTGCTCAGCTTTTCTCCTATTCTTCCCTGGTGAGTTGCTCAGCTTTTCTCCTATTCTTCCCTGGTGAGTTGCTCAGCTTTTCTCCTATTATTCCCTGGTTAGTTGCTCAGCTTTTCTCCTGTTATTCCCTGGTGAGTTGCTCAGCTTTTCTCCTGTTATTCCCTGGTGAGTTACTCCGCTTTTCTCCTGTTATTCCCTGGTGAGTTGCTCCGCTTTTCTCCTATTATTCCCTGGTGAGTTGCTCAGCTTTTCTCCTATTATTCGCTGGTGAGTTGCTCAGCTTTTCTCCTGTTATTCCCTGGTGAGTTGCTCAGCTTTTCTCCTGTTATTCCCTGGTGAGTTGCTCAGCTTTTCTCCTGTTATTCCCTGGTGAGTTGCTCAGCTTTTCTCCTGTTATTCCCTGGTGAGTTGTTCAGCTTTTTTCCTATTATTCCCTGGTGAGTTGCTCAGCTTTTCTCCTATTATTCGCTGGTGAGTTGCTCAGCTTTTCTCCTGTTATTCCCTGGTGAGTTGCTCAGCTTTTCTCTTATTATTCCCTGGTGAGTTGCTCAGCTTTTCTCCTATTATTCGCTGGTGAGTTGCTCAGCTTTTCTCCTATTATTCTCTGGTGAGTTGCTCAGCTTTTTTCCTATTTTTCCCTGGTGAGTTGCTCAGCTTTTCTCCTATTATTCGCTGGTGAGTTGCTCAGCTTTTCTCCTATTATTCCCTGGTGAGTTGCTCAGCTTTTCTCCTATTATTCCCTTGTGAGTTGCTCAGCTTTTCTCCTATTATTCCCTGGTGAGTTGCTCAGCTTTTCTCCTATTATTCTCTGGTGAGTTGCTCAGCTTCTCTCCTATTATTCTCTGGTTAGTTGCTCAGCTTTTCTCCTATTATTCCCTTGTGAGTTGCTCAGCTTTTCTCCTATTATTCCCTGGTGAGTTGCTCAGCTTTTTTCCTATTTTTCCCTGGTGAGTTGCTCAGCTTTTCTCCTGTTATTCCCTGGTGAGTTGCTCAGCTTTTCTCCTATTTTTCCCTGGTGAGTTGCTCAGCTTTTCTCCTATTTTTCCCTGGTGAGTTGCTTAGCTTCTCTCCTTTTATTCTCTGGTTAGTTGCTCAGCTTTTCTCCTATTATTCCTTTGTGAGTTGCTCAGCTCTTCTCTTTCTCCGGTCAGGCCCTGACTAGCTGATCTTCTCGGTTTCTTTCAGGCCCTGTCACCTTTCCGTGGGCTCCTTCTTCCAGCCTTCTTGTCTATGGCTGCTGTTTATGCGATGTCCCTGCATACATACTTTGGTGTAACAGAGTCTTTGGAGTCTTGGCAGTGATGTATAGTTTAGTACACAGCCCTCCGCTTCGAGTTTGAACGCAAAGATTTCTTTGGCACGGTGTGTTTGTATAAGCTATTGAAGTTCGGAGCAAAGCAAAAATAGACCTCCGTCTGCCACATTATTGGCCTTGTTATATTTGGCTCCGTCTTCCCGAGTCATGTGAGTGACCAATGAAAGTACAAATACTTAGAGCAGTTTTCTAATGAGTAATCACAGCACTTCATTACTGGATCTGAGCTGGAGGCTTTTTTTCTAGGAACTACCTGACTATAAAATGTACAACACGTCACAGATCTGAGGGAATAAAACGGAGCTCAGAGGCCTCACCATAAACACATTATATCAATCTATTCTTAAAATGTTAATTATAGGCCTTGTGTGCGCACACTGCGTTTTTACCTGCGGTTTTGCTGCAGAAATTTCTTGAGAAATGTTTGTAATCTTTCTGCAGACATTTTACCAGCAAAACCTGTGGGAAAAATATAGCTGTGCGCACACTGCGTCTTTTTCTCAAGAAATTTTTTCTGCAGAATTTCTTGAGAAAATGTGCAGTCACTTCTTTTCCGCAGGTAGCTGCGGTATTTCACTCCATTCACTGTAATGTAATTGCGAAATACCGGGGGTATACCGCAGGTAGCAAATGATGTGTGGTATACCCTCGGTATAGCCGCGGTTTACCTGCGGTAATGCTCATCACTGCCTGCGTTTTGCAGGTAAGTGATGTCATTATGTCAGGAAGAGGAAGTGGAGCAGAGAGTAAACACACAGATCACACTCCCTGGACGCCGCACGGAAGCACTTCCGTGTGACCTCCGTCGGGTACTCGTGCAGTCTGTGTCCCGCTCCAGCTTCGCGGCTGTTTGCACTGCAGTGTGTCAGTGTCTGCCCGCCCATCAGTATCAGCAGCTTCTCACACTGCAGTGCTGGCAGCCGCGGGGATGACGGGCGCTGCTGTCAGGAGGTTAGATGAGATCATTACCTGCTGTGACTATCTCCTGCTCTCCTGACGTCAGTGCTGTCACTGCCTTCTATGCCCGTCTCACAGGCGGCCCGAGACTGTGACTAGCGCTGATGTCACGGGCTCTCGCGATACGGCTGAGAATGCGGCGGGCATAGAATTCAGTGACAGCGCTGACGTCAGGAGAGCAGGAAATCGTCACAGCAGGTAATGATCTCATCTAACCTCCTGATGGCAGCGCTCGTCATCCCCTGCAGTGACCTGGGCTGACCTATTGATGCTAGCTCAGGTCACTGCTCTCCCAGCCAATGGGGAACATTTTGTTTTTCATTGACTGGGACAGTGACTATGGTATGGATCGTCATGGGACCCCCTTATTGGATTACGCCGGACCTGGAATTGATTGTTCTTTTCAATAAATTGGTGAAAGAGGGAATGTTTTGGGCAGTGTTTTTTCAATTAAACTTATTTTGTTGTCTATTTTTTATTTCTTACTGACTGGGTTACTGATGTTGGGTATGTGATAGACGCTTGACATCACTAACCCCAGGGCCTGATGCCAGGTGACATTACACATCTGGCATCAACCCCATATATTTCCCCGTTTGCCACCGCACCAGGGCAATGGGGTGAGTTGGGGCAAAGCGCCAGGATTGGCGCGTCTAATGGATGCGCCACTTCTGGGGCTGCTGTGGCCTGCTATTTTTAGGTGTCCAATAACGGTGGATCTCCCTAGTCTGAAAATACCAGACCAAATTGGGGACCCCACATTTTTTGTTTTAAATTATTTATTTAATGTAAAAATAACAACAGCGTGGGGTGCTCTCTGTTTTGGATTACCAGCCAAGGTAAAGCTACCAGCTGTGGTCTGCAGGCTGCAGCCGTCTGCTTTACCCTATCAGGCTACAAAAGATATGGGGGACCTCACGTTGTGGTTTTTTAAATTATTTATTTTTTGGCTAAATACAAGGCTAAGCACCCTTTAGTGCCACATGAAAGTCACTAAAGGGTGCCAGCTTAGAATATGCAGGGGGGTGGGACATTATATAGGGCTTTCTCATCTATCTATCTATCCATCTTTCCCTCCATCCATTATCTATCTATCTTTCTATCTATTCATCTATCCATCTTTCCCTCTATCCATTATCTATCTATCTATCTATTGATTATCTATCTATTATCTATATTATTTATTGCAGTTACACAATAAAAAACCGCAGGGACCAACTTGTGGAAAAACCGCGGCAAAACCGCATGCGTTTTTCCCGCGGTTTTGGTGCGTTTTTTTACCGCAGGTGCGGTAATTTTCAACTCCCGGAAGTTTCTCAAGAAATTTTCTTGAGAAAAATCACTTTTCTAGTGCGCACATAGCCTTTAGATGTTAATTTAATTATGGACTCATCATAGATCCTATAAATATGGAAACCCTACTGTGATTAGAAATGTTCTTCTCCTCATTCCCACATTTCATGTAAATCAAGATTTCCTACAAGTTTTACTTTGCATAAAAAGACAGTGATACCAATGGACTTCAGTAGAAATGATCACTTGTTACATTGTAACCACAGTCAGTGCGTGTGACCCGATTCTCTTAGCATCTATAGTGCCCGTGCCTAAGGCTATGTGCGCACTAGAAATGTGAATTTTCTCAAGAAAATTTCTTGAGAAACTTCTGGGAGTGGAAGATTTCCGCACCTGCGGAAAAATCCGCGGCAAAAACGCATGCAGATTTGCCGCGGATTTGCCGCGGATTTACCGCGGATTTACCGCGGATTTACCGCAGGTTTGTCCCTGCAATAAATAATAAAGATAATCGATAGACAGATAATGGATAGAGGGAAAGATGGATAGATGAATAGATAGATAGATAGAGGGATAGATAGATAGATGAATAGATAGATAGATAGAGGGATAGATGGATAGATGAATAGATAGATAGATAGAGGGATAGATAGATAGATGAATAGATAGATAGATAGAGGGATAGATGGATAGATGAATAGATAGATAGATAGATGGATAGATAGATAGATAGATAGATAGATAGATAGAGGGATAGATGGATAGATAGATAGATAGATAGATAGAGGGATAGATAGATAGATAGAGGGATAGATAGATAGATAGATGAGAAAAACCTATATAATGTTCCACCTCCCTGCATTTTCTAAGCTGGCACCCTTTAGTGACTTTCATGTGGCACTAAAGGGTGCTTAGCCTTGTATTTAGCCATAAAATAAATAAATAATTAAAAAAAAACGACGTGAGGTCCCCCCATATTTTGTAGCCAGCTTGGGTAAAGCAGACGGCTGCAGCCTGCAGACCACCGCTGGCAGCTTCACCTTGGCTGATAATCCAAAACAGTGGGCACCCCACGCTGTTATTTTAAATTATATAAATAATTTAAAACAAAAAACGTGCGGTCCCCCCCATATTGGATCACCAGCCAAGGTAAAGCGGACAGCTGGGGTCTGATATTCTCAGACTAGGGAGGTCCACTGTTATTGGACACTCCCCAGCCTAAAAATAGCAGGCCGCAGCCGCCCCAGAAGTGGCGCATCCATTAGACGTGCCAATCCTGGCGCTTTGCCCCAGCTCATCCCGCGCCCTGGTGCGTTGGCAAACGGGGTAATATATGGGGTTAATACCAGGTGTGTAATGTCACCTGGCATCAAGCCCTGGGGTTGGTGAGGTCAGGCGTCTATCAGATACCCGACATCACCAACCCAGTCAGTAGTAATTAAAAAATAGACAACAAAAAAAGTTTTATTTGAAAAAACACTCCCCACATAGCCTCTTTAACCAATTTATTGAAAAGAACAATCAATCCACGTCCGGCGTAATCCAATAGGGGGGGGGGGGCCCACGGCGATCCATACCATAGTCGCTGTCCCAGTCAATGAAGAACAGAATGTTCCCCATTGGCTGGGAGAGCAATGCAGTGACCTGAGCTAACATCAATAGGTCAGCTCAGGTCACTGCAGGGGATGCCGAGCGCTGCCATCAGGAGGTTAGATGAGATCATTACCTTCTGTGATCATCTCCTGTACTGCTGACGTCAGCGCTGTCACTGACTGCGTTGTCAGAAGTATCGCGAGAGCCCGTGACGTCACCGCTAGTGACAGTCTCGGGCCGCTCGTGAGACGGGCATAGACAGCGCTGACTTCAGGAGGCAGGAGATCGTCACAGCAGGTAATGATCTCACCTCCTGACAGCAGCGATCGTCATCCCCGCGGCTCCCAGCACTGCAGGGTGTCAGTGTCTGCCTGCGCTGCAGCGTGACAGGCTGCTGACACTGCGGGCAGACACTGACACCCTGCAGGGCAGGCAGCCGCGAGGCCGGAGCAGGACACAGACTGGCACCTGGAGGTCGCACGGAAGTGCTTCTGTGCGGCGTCCAGGGAGTGTGACGTCTGCTCCGCTTCCTCTTCCTGGCATAATTACATCGCTTCCTGCAAAACCGCAGGCAGCGATGATCATTCCCGCAGGTAAATCGCGGCTATTCCGGTGGTATACCGCACATCATTGCTACCTGCGGAATACCCCCGGAATACCCCCCGTACCTGCGGAAATTAATGGACATGCACATTTTCTCAAGAAAGTTTCTCGAGAAAATTTTCTCAAGAAATTTTCTTGAGAAAAATCCGCACAGTGCGCACAGATATTTTTTTTTCTCATTGAATTTCATGGGAAATGTCTGCACAAAGATTGCAGACATTTCTCAAGAAATTTCCGGGGCAAATCCGCGGGTAAATCCGCAGGTAAAAAGCTCTAGTGCGCACATAGCCTAAGACTCAGCGCTGTAATGTCTGATATAACCGCAATGTGCTGATCAGAACAGTCTGAGACATTCATTGCCAAAACTAATAGGAAGATAAAACCTTATATTCAAAACATTGCTTTCTCTGGGATTACTGATATTATACTACTTGTATTTCCCTGAAAATAAGACAGGGTCTTATATTATTTTTTGCTCCAAAAGTTGTACTTGGGCTTATATTCATGGGATGTCTTATTATTTAACCATGAACAACAATCCACATTTATTCTTGAACAAAAAAAAATAAATCGAAATTTATTCAAATATGTGATCACATTCTGGAACCTCAGCATTTTGTGTTAGTCCTATTACTGATTCAGATGCACATTTTCTTATCTGATCTGCTAGTCTCGTGATGCAGAACCAGTCATTACCTGTTTAAATGTATTATTCTCTAGGTACTTCTCCAAAAGAAAGCAGACACCCCCTAAAATAATCACACTTACCAGACCCCCACAATTAGAGTTTGCAAGGGAATGGGCTCTCACATACAAATTTGCATCACTGTCAGGTCATCCTGCGATCTACAGTGGTTGGCTCCCCCTGGTGACTGGAAGCAGTATCACTCGCACGGAGAGAGATACTGTTACCCAATCTGGTTGTGAGAGCTGTAGTGCAATGCATCTGGAACGGCGAGGAACTTGATAACAACGTAGATCTCTGTGAGAGCCGATCCACCATCAGCATTTGCCAACCGTAATTGTTGGGGTCTGGGGAATACCAATATCAGTGTATCACAACTCCATAAATCTTCCTGAAGGTCTTTTGCAATCAGGCAGGGGTTCTGATTTGCCTCTCCAGCAATCCTATGAGCAGCTCTCACAGACATTTTGCTGTTTAAAAGCTGAAGTTGAACAGAGAATGTCTTCCACAAATGGATAATAATCGTAAACACATGTCAGAATCCATAACAGACGACCTCAAAAGCCGCAAGCTGAAGGTTTTACAATGGCCTCACAGTCTCCTGATATTGAAAATCTGTGGCGAGACCTCAAAAGAGCAGAGCATGCAAGACGAGCCAGGAATCTCACAAAACTGGAAGACATCTCCAAGGAAGAGCAGAGCATGCAAGATGAGCCAGGAATCTCACAAAACTGGAAGACGTCTCCAAGGAAGAGCAGAGCATGGAAGACGAGCCAGGAATCTGACAGAACTGGAAGACGTCTCCAAGGAAGAGCAGTCCATGCAAGATGAGCCAGGAATCTGACAAAACTGGAAGACGTCTCCAAGGAAGAGCAAAGCATGGAAGACGAGCCAGAAATCTCACAGAACTGGAAGACGTCTCCAAGGAAGAGCAGAGCATGCAAGACGAGCCAGGAATCTGACAGAACTGGAAGACGTCTCCAAGGAAGAGCAGTCCATGCAAGATGAGCCAGGAATCTGACAAAACTGGAAGACGTCTCCAAGGAAGAGCAAAGCATGGAAGACGAGCCAGAAATCTCACAGAACTGGAAGACGTCTCCAAGGAAGAGCAGAGCATGGAAGAAGAGCCAGGAATCTGACAGAACTGGAAGATGTCTCCAAGGTAGAGCAGTCCATGCAAGATAAGCCAGGAATCTGACAAAACTGGAAGACGTCTCCAAGGAAGAGCAGTGCATGCAAGACGAGCCAGTAATCTGACAGAACTGGAAGACGTCTCCAAGGAAGAGCAGAGCATGCAAGATGAGCCAGGAATCTCATAGAACTGGAAGACGTCTCCAAGGAAGAGCAGAGCATGCAAGATGAGCCAGGAATCTCATAGAACTGGAAGACGTCTCCAAGGAAGAGCAGAGCATGCAAGACGAGCCAGGAATCTCACAGAACTGGAAGACGTCTCCAAGGAAGAGCAATGCATGTAAGACAAGCCAGGAATCTCACAGAACTGGAAGACGTCTCCAAGGAAGAGCAGAGCATGCAAGAAGAGCCAGGAATCTCATAGAACTGGAAGACGTCTCCAAGGAAGAGCAGAGCATGCAAGAAGAGCCAGGAATCTCATAGAACTGTAAGACGTCTCCAAGGAAGAGCAATGCATGTAAGACGAGCCAGGAATCTGACAGAACTGGAAGACGTCTCCAAGGAAGAACGGATGAAAATCCTTCAAACAAGAACTGAAAGACTCTTGGCCGCTACTAAAAGCAATTACAAGCTGTGATACTTGCCAGAGGGGGTGCTACTAAACATGCAGGGTGCCCAAACTTTTGCAACAGCACATTTTCCTTTTTTCTTAATTTAAAAATGTAAAAGATGAAAATGTTTTGTTTTTTTTTGCCTAAGATACAAAGGAAATGTGTCATCTTTAAAGGGAACCTGTCAGGTCCCCAGAGTCCCGGCATATAGTAGCATAAATAAAACGCATTTCTAAAGATTGTTTATGAGATGCTAATGAGGGCTGTGACTAGGCACTAGGGTGTTAGTGGCCTGGCTAGTCGGCCCGCTTAGCATGTTCGCATGCCCCTCTGGGCGTGATAACATGCTTTACAACAGCCAGTGTCATGGCAGAGCGATACCAAGCCACACATGCGCACAGCTTTGTACCCGTCAGCTTTCAGCTTCTTTGACCCCTGGTGTATGTCTCCCGGCTTCACTGCCAATGCTCTGACGTTGTCCGCACTTTCGATCATGTGCACTACTCCTTTGAAGCCAGGACACACACACCCAATGCCAAACAAGCTAAAAGCTGATGGGCACAAAGCCGCACACATGTTAGGACAGGGGCTTACTAGCATGCTAAGTGGGCCGCCTAAACAGGGAACTAATGCCCTTGTGACTAGTCACAGCCCACATTAGCCTCTCAGTGTTATGTGCTGCTATATGCTGGGACTGTTGGAGAAGGATTCTAGATATGTGCACAGAACGGCTCGTGGTTCTGGGTGCGCTGAGGACCTCATCGTTTCCCTTTAGCTTTATGCCTTTTACAGTCATTTAATCTTCAACTTGCTTAACTGTTCACAGTAACAGTAAGTGTGACCAGGGGTGCACAAACTTTTGAGTGCCTCTGTATCTTGTACTGATGCTGAGTTCTATCCTTCATTACACTCCAGAGCTGCACTTCTCCAGGTCGCCTCCAATGGCCGGGCCGGCACGCTGATTGTAAATGTATTTCATTATCATATTTTTATCCATTATGTGGGGAAAACACAGGGCTCATAGGCCGGAGCCTAGTATACATAACTGGCAATGTCGTGGCAATGTCGCACTTCATCCATCGTGTGACATAGACTCAAGTGTGATAAATACCCCAAGGTTCCCCGAGAATCTCGTCTCCCCCTCGCGTCATCCTCTCTTATAGCCGGTAATCATTCTCATCATGGCTTCTGAGCATATTGTTTTAACATTTTGGGAAATCACCGTGAAACTCCTAATAATGGATAGAACATAATATCGTGGTTCTTCTGTAGATATTTATCTTCTTCCTTTTCCCCAGCAGAAGATTGCATCTGAATGGTGCAATGGTAAATGCAAGGAATTACTTAATAAGTGGGGGCCAAGATTGGGGTGGGGAGACGCATTGGACCAGCAATCCAGACGGATTGTCAAGTGTTGGGATCTTAGGTTGATTTTGTAGGGAGGAAGCAAGGGCCTCATGTCTCCTGGTGTTTCACTACAGAGCATTAGCTGCCGGTCCCCTGAAACAATGAGGACCCCACTTTCAGTTAAACCTTGTGGTTCCTCCCACATTTAGGATTAAACATCCAGAAGAATGAGTATATTATTTCTGATTTATCTGGAGAAGGATCCCTGTGCCATCAGCCTTGGAAGCCTTCTCTTTCGGAGGGCGGTTCTCCTTCCTTGTTTTAGTTGATTGTTCTGTTTCCTTCATATTCTCACGATTCTCGTCAATGATGATATTGCATTGTTTGTATGAGAGTTTATTTACCCCCTGACCCTTCGCTGTCTTGCACACATTTCATGTTACATTGTTTCGATTCTTCGCTGCTCATTGTTGAGATTCCTTGTTTCTGTGTTGTTTGACTTTGACTGGAAATGTCCGCATTCACATCTTTATAGTATCTGGCAGTATTCCCAAATGGACTCTTGCTCAACATTTTTGGTCCTCTGCTTCATACACTTAAGCAGTAGTGATGAGCACAATCTGTCTCATTATTTCATGGCCTGGTCTCAGCCGATACATTCCTTTTGTATATAAAGTCATTAACCACAAGTGAAAGATCGCAGCTTGGGAAAGACTCCTGACCTGAGAAATGTGTTTGTGATTTCTTCCGAATACAGATTTTCCTTGTATTGGCTGTATGCATTATCCCTGCACTGTGACATCGCTGTGTGCATTATCCCTGTACTGTGACATCCCTGTGTGCATTATCTTTGTACTGTGACATCCCTGTGGGCATTAGCCCTGTACTGTGACATCACTGTGTGTATTATCCCTGTACTGTGACATCACTGTGTGTATTATCCTGTACTGTGACATCACTGTGTGCATTATCCCTGTACTGTGACATCACTGTGTGTATTATCCCTGTACTGTACCATCCCTGTGTGTATTATCCCTGTACTGTGACATCACTGTGTGTATTATCCTGTACTGTGACATCACTGTGTGTATTATCCTGTACTGTGACATTGCTGTGTTTATTATCCCTGTACTGTGACATCACTGTGTGTATTATCCCTGTACTGTGACATTGCTGTGTGTATTATCCCTGTACTGTGACATAGCTGTGTGTATTATCCCTGTACTGTGACATCACTGTATGTATTATCCCTGTACTGTGACATCACTGTGTGTATTATCCCTGTACTGTGACATCACTGTGTGTATTATCCCTATACTGTGACATCACTGTGTGTATTATCCTGTACTGTGACATCACTGTGTGTATTATCCCTGTACTGTGACATCACTGTGTGTATTATCCTGTACTGTGACATCACTGTGTGTATTATCCTGTACTGTGACATCACTGTGTGTATTATCCTGTACTGTGACATCACTGTGTGTATTATCCTGTACTGTGACATCACTGTGTGTATTATCCTGTACTGTGACATCACTGTGTGCATTATCCCTGTACTGTGACATCACTGTGTGTATTATCCCTGTACTGTGACATTGCTGTGTGTATTATCCCTGTACTGTGACATCACTGTGTGTATTATCCCTGTACTGTGACATCACTGTGTGTATTATCCCTGTACTGTGACATTGCTGTGTGTATTATCCCTGTACTGTGACATTGCTGTGTTTATTATCCCTGTACTGTGACATCACTGTGTGTATTATCCCTGTACTGTGACATCACTGTGTGTATTATCCCTGTACTGTGACATTGCTGTGTGTATTATCCCTGTACTGTGACATCAGTGTGTGTATTATCCCTGTACTGTGACATCACTGTGTGTATTATCCCTGTACTGTGACATCACTGTGTGTATTATCCCTGTACTGTGACATTGCTGTGTGTATTATCCCTGTACTGTGACATCAGTGTGTGTATTATCCCTGTACTGTGACATCACTGTGTGTATTATCCCTGTACTGTGACATCAGTGTGTGTATTATCCCTGTACTGTGACATCACTGTGTGTATTATCCTGTACTGTGACATCACTGTGTGTATTATCCCTGTACTGTGACATTGCTGTGTGTATTATCCCTGTACTGTGACATCACTGTGTGTATTATCCCTGTACTGTGACATCACTGTGTGTATTATCCCTGTACTGTGACATTGCTGTGTGTATTATCCCTGTACTGTGACATCACTGTGTGTATTATCCTGTACTGTGACATCGCTGTGTGTATTATCCTGTACTGTGACATCACTGTGTGTATTATCCCTGTACTGTGACATCACTGTGTGTATTATACCTGTACTGTGACATCACTGTGTGTATTATCCCTGTACTGTGACATCACTGTGTGCATTATTCCTGTACTGTGACATCACTGTGTGTATTATCCCTGTACTGTGACATCACTGTGTGTATTATCCCTGTACTGTGACATTGCTGTGTTTATTATCCCTGTACTGTGACATCACTGTGTGTATTATCCCTGTACTGTGACATCACTGTGTGTATTATCCCTGTACTGTGACATCACTGTGTGTATTATCCCTGTACTGTGACATCACTGTGTGTATTATCCCTGTACTGTGACATTGCTGTGTGTATTATCCCTGTACTGTGACATCACTGTGTGTATTATCCCTGTACTGTGACATCGCTGTGTGTATTATCCCTGTACTGTGACATCACTGTGTGTATTATCCCTGTACTGTGACATCGCTGTGTGTATTATCCCTGTACTGTGACATCACTGTGTGTATTATCCTGTACTGTGACATCACTGTGTGTATTATCCCTGTACTGTGACATCACTGTGTGTATTATCCCTGTACTGTGACATCACTGTGTGTATTATCCCTGTACTGTGACATCACTGTGTGTATTATCCTGTACTGTGGCATTGCTGTGTGTATTATCCCTGTACTGTGACATCACTGTGTGTATTATCCCTGTACTGTGACATTGCTGTGTTTATTATCCCTGTACTGTGACATCACTGTGTGTATTATCCCTGTACTGTGACATTGCTGTGTGTATTATCCTGTACTGTGACATTGCTGTGTGTATTATCCCTGTACTGTGACATCACTGTGTGTATTATCCCTGTACTGTGACATCACTGTGTGTATTATCCTGTACTGTGACATTGCTGTGTGTATTATCCCTGTACTGTGACATTGCTGTGTGTATTATCCCTGTACTGTGACATCACTGTGTGTATTATCCTGTACTGTGACATTGCTGTGTGTATTATCCCTGTACTGTGACATCGCTGTGTGTATTATCCCTGTACTGTGACATCACTGTGTGTATTATCCTGTACTGTGACATTGCTGTGTGTATTATCCCTGTACTGTGACATTGCTGTGTGTATTATCCCTGTACTGTGACATCACTGTGTGTATTATCCTGTACTGTGACATTGCTGTGTGTATTATCCCTGTACTGTGACATTGCTGTGTGTATTATCCCTGTACTGTGACATCACTGTGTGTATTATCCTGTACTGTGACATCACTGTGTGTATTATCCCTGTACTGTGACATTGCTGTGTGTATTATCCCTGTACTGTGACATCGCTGTGTGTATTATCCCTGTACTGTGACATCACTGTGTGTATTATCCCTGTACTGTGACATCACTGTGTATATTATCCCTGTACTGTGACATCACTGTGTGTATTATCCCTGTACTGTGACATCACTGTGTGTATTATCCTGTACTGTGACATCACTGTGTGTATTATCCCTGTACTGTGACATCACTGTGTGTATTATCCTGTACTGTGACATCACTGTGTGTATTATCCTGTACTGTGACATCACTGTGTGTATTATCCTGTACTGTGACATCACTGTGTGTATTATCCCTGTACTGTGACATCACTGTGTGTATTATCCCTGTACTGTGACATCACTGTGTGTATTATCCCTGTACTGTGACATCACTGTGTGTATTATCCTGTACTGTGACATCACTGTGTGTATTATCCTGTACTGTGACATCACTGTGTGTATTATCCCTGTACTGTGACATCACTGTGTGTATTATCCTGTACTGTGACATCGCTGTGTGTATTACCCCTGTACTGTGACATCACTGTGTGTATTATCCCTGTACTGTGACATCACTGTGTGTATTATCCTGTACTGTGACATCACTGTGTGTATTATCCCTGTACTGTGACATCACTGTGTGTATTATCCTGTACTGTGACATCACTGTGTGTATTATCCTGTACTGTGACATCACTGTGTGTATTATCCTGTACTGTGACATCACTGTGTGTATTATCCCTGTACTGTGACATCACTGTGTGTATTATCCCTGTACTGTGACATCACTGTGTGTATTATCCCTGTACTGTGACATCACTGTGTGTATTATCCTGTACTGTGACATCACTGTGTGTATTATCCTGTACTGTGACATCACTGTGTGTATTATCCCTGTACTGTGACATCACTGTGTGTATTATCCTGTACTGTGACATCGCTGTGTGTATTACCCCTGTACTGTGACATCACTGTGTGTATTATCCCTGTACTGTGACATCACTGTGTGTATTATCCTGTACTGTGACATCACTGTGTGTATTATCCCTGTACTGTGACATCACTGTGTGTATTATCCCTGTACTGTGACATCACTGTGGGCATTAGCCCTGTACTGTGACATCACTGTGTGTATTACCCCTGTACTGTGACATCACTGTGTGTATTATCCCTGTACTGTGACATCACTGTGTGTATTATCCTGTACTGTGACATCACTGTGTGTATTATCCCTGTACTGTGACATCACTGTGTGTATTACCCCTGTACTGTGACATCACTGTGTGTATTATCCCTGTACTGTGACATCACTGTGTGTATTATCCCTGTACTGTGACATCACTGTGTGTATTATCCCTGTACTGTGACATCACTGTGTGTATTATCCTGTACTGTGACATCGCTGTGTGTATTATCCCTGTACTGTGACATCACTGTGTGTATTATCCCTGTACTGTGACATCACTGTGTGTATTATCCTGTACTGTGACATCACTGTGTGTATTATCCCTGTACTGTGACATCACTGTGTGTATTATCCCTGTACTGTGACATCGCTGTGTGTATTATCCTGTACTGTGACATCACTGTGTGTATTATCTCTGTACTGTGTCGCTTCGGCGTGCCTTATCTCTGTATTGTGATGTTGCGGAGTGTGTAATCCCCATACTGTGATGTTGCGGAGTGTGTAATCCCCATACTGTGACGCAGCGGTGTGCGTTATCTCTGTACTGTGACATCACTGTGTGTATTATCCTGTACTGTGACGTTGCTGTGTGCATTATCCCTGTACTGTGACATCACTGTGTGTATTATCCCTGTACTGTGACATCACTGTGTGCATTATCCCTGTACTGTGACATCACTGTGTGTATTATCCTGTACTGTGACATCACTGTGTGTATTATCCCTGTACTGTGACATCACTGTGTGCATTATCCCTGTACTGTGACATCACTGTGTGTATTATCCCTGTACTGTGACATCACTGTGTGTATTATCCCTGTACTGTGACGTTGCTGTGTGCATTATCCCTGTACTGTTACATCACTGTGTGTATTATCCCTGTACTGTGACATCACTGTGTGCATTATCCCTGTACTGTGACATCACTGTGTGCAATATCCCTGTACTGTGACATCACTGTGTGCATTATCCCTGTACTGTGACATCACTGTGTGTATTATCCCTGTACTGTGACATCACTGTGTGCATTATCCCTGTACTGTGACATCACTGTGTGTATTATCCTGTACTGTGACATCACTGTGTGTATTATCCCTGTACTGTGACATCACTGTGTGCATTATCCCTGTACTGTGACATCACTGTGTGTATTATCCCTGTACTGTGACATCACTGTGTGTATTATCCCTGTATTGTGACATCACTGTGTGTATTGTCCAGTACTGTGACATCACTGTGTGCATTATCCCTGTACTGTGACATCACTGTGTGTATTATCCCTGTACTGTGACATCACTGTGTGCATTATCCCTGTACTGTGACATCACTGTGTGTATTATCCCTGTACTGTGACATCACTGTGTGTATTATCCCTGTACTGTGACATCACTGTGTGTATTATCCCTGTACTGTGACATCACTGTGTGTATTATCCCTGTACTGTGACATCACTGTGTGTATTATCCCTGTACTGTGACATTGCTGTGTGTATTATCCTGTACTGTGACATCACTGTGTGTATTATCCCTGTACTGTGACATTGCTGTGTGTATTATCCTGTACTGTGACATCACTGTGTGTATTATCCCTGTACTGTGACATTGCTGTGTATTATCCCTGTACTGTGACATCACTGTGTGTATTATCTCTGTACTGTGTCGCTTCGGCGTGCCTTATCTCTGTATTGTGATGTTGCGGAGTGTGTAATCCCCATACTGTGACGCAGCGGTGTGCGTTATCTCTGTACTGTGACGTTGCTGTGTGCCTTCTTTCAGTCCAGGCAATACTCTCCAGCGGCTGCTGACACTACTGCAGCCGTCAGTCTTCTCTCTATTAGCTGCATCATCAGTTTGGAGCGTCTTGATCATTTTTGGCTGCTGTCGGTCACTATCTCTGTGCATTGGGTGTTACTTTGTATCCTCGGTGCCGGTAATGTCAGTGACTGCAGGTTACAGGAAGCCGCCATCAGTTTCCCTTTCAGTGCTGTATCGGTTCCTGATGACTGTACCCTTCTCAGTAATCTCTGAAGTCGCAGTGAATTCTCCTCCTTCTGCCGTCTTTATGGCTCATTACTTTTGCTCTTGCAGAGCTGGTAACGACCCTATCACAATATGTACTTCTAAACATGTAGCGGGCCTTTCAATATTAGGGTGAGATAAGCGGCCACCAGAGATGTCTGGCACGGTTATCTCTGTGGAAACTTTAGGATTTGACGTGTTAGATCCTTGTCCTGCCTGAGTGGACGAGCGTCAAGCATAATTGGTTTGCACTGCCCCCAATGCGTGAAGGGCAAGGACGGGCGCTTGTTCCAGTGGAGATTTGTACAGCTCGGGCACAAAATCCGCTGCTGCACTTGTATTTCCCTTATCCAGCTGACACCACATCAAGTGCAATATAATTGGTATAAGGTGAAAGATGGCAACGTTTTGGGTTTTATACCCTTCATCAGACTACACTATTGATTCCACAGTCAAATGTGATGTCTGCTTAAGCGTTCCTTGAATTGTCCTAATAGTTTGCTTGCCCAAACTTCTGTAAAACAGTCCGACTGCTGGGACCCAAACCGACCCCAAGGCTCAGGAGTCCTGTTAAGTGGAGCGATGGTCGAGGATGTGCCCAACCTCAAGATCAGGAGACCTGTTAAGTGGAGCGATGGTCGAGGATGCGATGACCCCAAAGATCAGGAGACCTGTTAGGTGGACCGATGGTCAAGAATGTGCCGACCCCAAGATCATGAGACCCGTTAAGTGAAGCAGTGGTCGAAGATGTGCCGACCCCAAGATCATGAGACCCGTTAAGTGGAGCGATGGTAGAAAATGTGCCGACCCCAAGATCATGAGACCCGTTAAGTGAAGCAATGGTCGAAGATGTGCCGACCCCAAGATCAGGAGACCTGTTAGGTGGACCGATGGTAGAAAATGTGCTGACCCCAAGATCAGGAGACCCGTTAAGTGGAGCGATGGTCGATGGTGTGCCGACCCCAAGATCAGGAGACCTGTTAAGTGGAGCGATGGTCGAGGATGTGCCGACCCCAAGAGCAGGAGACCTGTTAAGTGGAGCGATGGTCGAAGGATGTGCCGACCCCAAGATCAGGAGACCTGTTAAGTGGAGTGATGATCGAGGGTGTGCCAACCCCAAGATCAGGAGACCTGTTAAGTGGAGTGATGATCGAGGGTGTGCCGACTCCAAGATCAGGAGATCTGTTAAGTAGAGTGATGATCGAGGGTGTGCCAACCCCAAGGATCAGGAGACCTGTTAAGTGGAGCGATGGTCGAGGGTGTGCCAACCCCAAGATCAGGAGACCTGTTAAGTGGAGTGATGATCGAGGGTGTGCCGACCCCAAGATCAGGAGACCTGTTAAGTAGAGTGATGATTGAGGGTGTGCCAAACCCAAGATCAGGAGACCTGTTAAGTAGAGTGATGATCGAGGGTGTGCCGACTCCAAGATCAGGAGACCTGTTAAGTGGAGCGATGGTCGAGGGTGTGCCAACCCCAAGATCAGGAGACTTGTTAAGTAGAGTGATGATCGAGGGTGTGCCGACCCCAAGATCAGGAGACCTGTTAAGTAGAGCGATGGTCGAGGGTGTGCCAACCCCAAGGATCAGGAGACCTGTTAAGTGGAGCGATGGTCGAGGGTGTGCCGACCCCAAGATCAGGAGACCTGTTAAGTAGAGCGATGGTCGAGGGTGTGCCAACCCCAAGATCAGGAGACCTGTTAAGTGGAGCGATGGTCGAGGGTGTGCCAACCCCAAGGATCAGGAGACCTGTTAAGTGGAGCGATGGTCGAGGGTGTGCCAACCCCAAGGATCAGGAGACCTGTTAAGTGGAGCGATGGTCGAGGGTGTGCCAACCCCAAGGATCAGGAGACCTGTTAAGTGGAGCGATGGTCGAGGGTGTGCGTTATTGCTCCGTTTTTGTGTAACTGCTTTCAGAACTCTGCTTGCTGTCATTAGCAGAAAACATGTTCAGATCTAGAGAGTAATTCTTCTAACAGCTGAGTGTTTGCTACAGTTGTATGCCAGTCATACATTGCAATCACTGTGTGGCACATAGGCCTCAAGTGTTATACAATATATACGGGCAGGGCGACCTGATATATTGATATCATCACATACACTGCAGGGGGAAGGCCCAAAACCTTCACGTCTACGACAGTCCTGTGTTGCATACAAATCTTCTGACTTTCCTGACGCTCGCTGTGACCTATTTTACAGTAACTTGCAGAAATGTTAACATTTTTAAGGCAAACTGAAAGTGTGCGGATCAGACGTGTGCGCACCTGCAGCACAACAGGAAGCGGCGCCTCGTGTGTGACTTGTACTGAGCTGAAGAAAGCTTCATTGCTGCACACCGGCTCCTAACCACAAGTGTGATGGACAAGACGTGCACCCAGCATAGCCATATCTGCTCCTGCAGCACAGGACTACACAGGGAGGGCAAGAAACAGCCCTCCTGGGTCACTAACCTCATGATGACTTACAAAAACAACTAGCAGAACAGTGAGGGCAGCTCCTGGATGAAATACAGGATCAGTAATGTATGCAAACAGTGACTGCACCAGCAGAATAGTGAGTGCAGCTCTGGAGGATAATACAGGAGGTAACTCAGGATCAGTAATGTATGCAAACAGTGACTGCAGCAACAGAATAGTGAGTGCAGCTCTGGAGTATAATACAGGAGGTAACTCAGGATCAGTAATGTATGCAAACAGTGACTGCACCAGCAGAATAGTGAGTGCAGCTCTGGAGGATAATACAGGAGGTAACTCAGGATCAGTAATGTATGTACACAGTGACTGCACCAGCAGAATAGTGAGTGCAGCTCTGGAGTATAATACAGGAGGTAACTCAGGATCAGTAATGTAATGTATGTACACAGTGACTGCACCAGCAGAATAGTGAGTGCAGCTCTGGAGTATAGTACAGGATGTAACTCAGGACCAGTAATGTATGTAAACAGTGATTGCACCAGCAGAATAGTGAGTGCAGCTCTGGAGTATGATACAGGAGGTATCTCAGGATCAGTAATGTAATGTATGTACACAGTGACTGCACCAGCAGAATAGTGAGTGCAGCTCTGGAGTATAATACTGGAGGTAACTCAGGACCAGTAATGTATGTAAACAGTGATTGCACCAGCAGAATAGTGAGTGCAGCTCTGGAGTATAATACAGGAGGTAACTCAGGATCAGTAATGTAATGTATGTACACAGTGACTGCACCAGCAGAATAGTGAGTGCAGCTCTGGAGTATGATACAGGAGGTATCTCAGGATCAGTAATGTATGTGCACAGTGACTGCACCAGCAGAATAGTGAGTGCAGCTCTGGAGTATAATACAGGCAGTATGTCAGGATCAGTAATGTATGTACATAGTGACTGCACCAACAGAATCGTGAGTGCAGCTCTGGAGTATAGTATAGTATGTAACTCAGGATCAGTAATGTATGTACACAGTGACTGCACCAGCAGAATTATGAGTGCAGCTCTGGAGTATAATACAGGATGAAACCATAACAAATATTTCAGTTTGTGCATTGGTCTTTGGTTGGATGTGTGGTAGGGCTGTAGACGTAGTTGTTAGTCATCTGGTGAGAACACGTGGCCCCATATTGTGCCTTCTAAGTTGTGTTTTCTGTATTTTCAGAGCTGCAGTTTCCAGGATCCTTACCTCCCATATGAATTTCCAGTGCATGAGGATCAGAATAAGTGGAGTCGTCCATTGTGGAAAGATGTAGCAATCCAGGAGGTGCCGTGCCCGGATGTAGCAGGTGAGTGCTGTGTATGATGCTCACTGTGAAGCTGCCGCAGCTGCAGTGCTGGTACTTTGTGTGGTCTCAGCTCCTGGTGATTATTAGTGACTCGTGGTGACGCTCAGTCTTGATAGTTTTATCCCTGTTATAAGCGATCCATACAGCTGCGAGTGTCCATCCTTTCCATTGTCCATCCTACGTATATCAGTTATTACCGTCATTCTACAGAATACTAAACATTGAATCTATTTACCAATTTGGAGCCCTGGGCCCTAGGACAACACTGCCAGGATGCAGGCACATGAAGTGTTGTCATGAGGTGCCTGAAGGTCTTTTTTCATGGTCCATTAACTATTTAGCTAAATAACGGTTTGATGTGATGGCTCTGAATATCATTATTAGTGGCTGAGGTCCAGTCTGTGGCTGGAAACCAGTGCAGCCGCAGATTTACTAATGATGATACTGGTGATGACGTGTTACTAGCAGCACGTGTCGTCCTCACTGTGGGGCAGAGGATGAGGCTCATGGGCTCGCATGATGGGAGTTATTGTCAGCAACTGTGGCCGGTGACTCAGTCCTCACACTGCAATATTCCTGCCTCCACTATGAGAGGTGTGAACTGGGCCCTGACTGAGCAATCTGTCCCTGTGACAACACCTACAGGCCAGAGAACTACAACATACTCAGTGGCAGGCTACCCTCCATGTAATGTCCTCATGACAACACCTACAGGCCAGAAAACTACAAAATAGTCAGTGTAAGTCACCCTCCATGTAATGTCCCTATGACAACACCTACAGGCCAGAAAACTACAAAATAGTCAGTGTAAGTCACCCTCCATGTAATGTCCCTATGACAACACCTACAGGCCAGAAAACTACAAAATAGTCAGTGGCAGGCCAACCTCCATATAATGTACCTAGGACAACACCTATAGGGCAGAGAACTGCAAAATACTCAGCAGCATGAACAGATCCTTCATCCGTTCCATTCTGACATCATCACTATACACCATGTTCCAAATTATTATGCAGATTGGATGTGTCCCAGCGATTTATAATGAAGCTCATTGCTGGTTTTGTTTCTCAGGGTCTTTGATCACTGTACTCAATCTCAGATCCCGGTGATCATTAGTTTCCAGGTGAGGCCCAATGAAAGGAAACTGGATGTTCCACAATATTAAGCAGCCACAGTTTTCAAGTAACAAGGGAAAGAAAAAGGATTTCTCTTCTGCCGAAAAGCATCACATAGTGCAATGCCTTGGACAAGGGATGAAAACATTAGATATTTCAGGAAAACGTGTGATCATCGTACTGTGAAGAGATCTGTGGCTGATTCTGAGCACATACGTATTCGTGCTGATAAAGGCAGAATGAGGAAGGTTTCTGCCAGGCGAGTCCATCGGATTAAGAAAGCAGCTGCTAAAAAGCCATTACACATCAGCAAACAGATACATGAAGCTGCTGCTGCCTCTGGAGTCCCTTGAACCTCAAGGTGTAGGATCCTTCAGAGGCTTGCTGTGGTGCATAAACCTACTATTCAGCCACCCCTAACCAGTGCTCACAAGCAGAAATGTTGCAGTGGGCCCAGACATACATAAAGACTAGTTTTCAAACAGTCTTGTTTACTGATGAGTGTGGAGCAACCCTGGATGGTCCAGATGGATGGAGTGGTGAATGGTTGGTGGATGACCACCATGTCCCAACAAGGCTGCGACATCAGCAAGAAGGTGGAGGAGTCATGCTTTGGGCTGGAATCATAGGGAGACATCTGGTAGGCCCCTTTAGGGTTCCTGAAGGTGTGAAAATGACCCTACAAAGTATATAGAGTTTCTAACTGACAACTTTCTTCCATGGTACAAAAAGCAGAAACGTGTCTTCAGGAGCAAAATCATCTTCATATATGACAATGCCCCATCTCATGCTGCAAAAAATACCTCTGTGTCATTGGCTGCTATGGGCATAAAAGGAGATAACCCCATGGTGTGGCCACCATCTTCCCCTGACCTCAACCCTATAGAGAACCTTTTGGAGTATCATCAAGCAAAAGATCTATGAGGGTGGGAGGCAGTTCACATAAAACAGCAGCTCTGAAGGCGATTCTGACATCATGCAAAGAAATTCAAGCAGAAACTTTCCAAAAACTCACAAGTTCAATGGATGCAAGAATTGTGACGTCACAGAAGGGTTCCTATGTTACATGTAACGTGGCCTGTTAGGAGGTTTTGGATTAAATAGCTTTTTATGTCAGTGAATGTGACCTCCTGATGCTGCAAATTCCACAAATCAGCATTTTCACTTCTTTAAAACATATAAAATGTTTAGAAACTCTCCTGTGCCTAATAATGTGGAACAGGAAGATTCTACAGTGGTACCTCGCATAACGAGTAACCCTCTTAACGAGAATTTCGCTTAACAAGCAAAGCTTTCTGTAAATTTGTAAGCCGCTTTACGAGAAAGCTTTGCTGTACGAGCGAAATCCTCACCGCACACACTTCCGGTTCCGTCCATCCACCACCACACTCTGACCCGCACGTGCAGTCCACACAAACACACACATGTACGCACAAACACACACAAATACACACACATGCACACACATACAGTATTATGCTCACCTTACCTTCCATTCCACCACCGGTCTCATGGTTCTTGTAGTTCCCGGGTACATTGTGACGTCCTCGCGGCGAACTACAAGACCCAGGAGGCCTGCGATGGAACGGAAGGTAAGGGGAGCATATAATATAACATAATATGTTTACCTTTCGTTTCATCGCCGGCCTCCTGGGTGCTGTAGTGCGCCGCTGCGCTCCAGTCCACGCTGTGTATCTGCATCCATAGCGACGAGGGAGGAACTTCCTGTCACCGCTAATGACAGGCAGAGCGCTGGCCAATCAGAGGCAAGCGGCTCTGCCTTTGACGTCAGCGCCATGGCCAGGAAGTTCCTGCCTTGTTGTTATGGTAACGCGTTACACAGCCCGGCCCCATACCAGAGAACAGCAAGTCCCAGCAGACCGGCGATGGAACGGAAGGTAAGGTGAGCATATAATATGTGTGTGTGTGTGTGTGTGTGCATGTGTGTTTGTGTGAGTTTGTGTGAGTTTGTGTTTGTGTGTGTTTGTGTGTGTATGTGTGTGTTTGTGTGTATGTGTGTGTTTGTGTGTGTATGTGTGTGTTTGTGTGTATGTATGTGCGTGTTTGTGTGTATGTATGTGCGTGTTTGTGCGTGTTTGTGTGTGTTTGTGTGAGTTTGTGTGTGTGTGTGTATGTGTGTGTGTGTATGTATGTGCGTGTTTGTGCGTGTTTGTGTATGTTTGTGTGTGAGTTTGTGTGTGTGTGTGTATGTATGTGCGTGTTTGTGTATGTTTGTGTATGTTTGTGTGTGTGAGTTTGTGTGAGTTTGTGTGTGTGTGTGTGTGTGTGTGTTTGTGCGTGTGTGTGTGTGTTTGTGCGTGTTTGTGTATGTTTGTGTGTGAGTTTGTGTGTGTGTGTATGTATGTGCGTGTTTGTGCGTGTTTGTGTATGTTTGTGTATGTTTGTGTGTGTGAGTTTGTGTGAGTTTGTGTGTGTTTGTGCGTGTGTGTGTGTGTGTGTTTGTGCATGTTTGTGTATGTTTGTGTGTGAGTTTGTGTGTGTGTGTGTATGTATGTGCGTGTTTGTGCGTGTTTGTGTATGTTTGTGTATGTTTGTGTGTGTGAGTTTGTGTGAGTTTGTGTGTGTGTGTTTGTGCGTGTGTGTGTGTGTTTGTGCGTGTTTGTGCATGTGTGGAATGATGGAATAGGGGACCAGGATGGGACATTTTAGAAGCTGTGGAACGGATCGTCAGCATTGCAATGATTTCTTATGGGAAATCTTGCTCTGCTGAACGAGTACCTTGATTAACAAGCACAGTCCCAGAACGGATTGTTCTCGTTAAGCAAGGTTCCACTGTACTGTGATCATTGGGAGGTTTCTTCAATAAAATTCCATGTATCCTGTAACGGGTGATGACTTTATTAGACGGACGGTCATCTGCACCCACCATTTAGGAAAATCAGAGAAAAATATAATTTGCATAATAATTTGGAACATGGTGTAATGTCCCTGTGTCCATTGTTGTGCATGTGAGATTACTGAGGAGGACGGAGATGATAAGTTATGTCTGTTTCCAAGGGCAACCTGTAGAATTGTGAGCACAGCTCTGGAGGTTGCCGGAGACAATCTATTGGGCTGAAGAGCTGATAAAACATCTGCACACGACACTTCATCGTCTTTGTGTGTGAGATTTAAAGCGCTGATGTGTAATGTCCGCAGTGGTCCAGCCACTCATGACAGGCTGTGCTTATAAAGTGCTGCCAAATAAACAGGATCTCACCCACCTAGGCCCAAGAGGGGGCCAGTCTGTTTACTGACCGCTCCCATCTATATGATATCCCATTGTCTCTGTGCTGTAAGTAGAAGTAATGCAGGTTTTCAATAATCTCAGCAGACACGAGCAATTCTGCATTTTGAGTAGTGCAGCTACAAAAGTCAAGAAAACCCAACCGTAAATGCAACAAATTACATAACTACAAAGCAGTATCAACTGGGAAATGATTATACGGTGAATAGTGCACTGGTTGTGGACATATAGGAGACCTTAAAGAAATAGATGCATAAAGAACCAAACATAAAAACGTAATGGTATCAAAACAATGAATAACTTAATAAAAAGCACAGTGACGAAAAAATAGCAGAAAAAAACGAGGCGTCACAATGTAATAACAATGAATAAAAGCTCAACATACACCACCACAGCATTATAACTGTGTAACTGGACTGCCATCCAGAAAGAAATGTGGATCCACACAAATAACCGCAGCAGCACAGGACGTGCAAGGTCCACCCCCTGATGGAGACGCCGAAACGCACGTCGGGGTGGGCGCCACATGTGCACACCGTCCGGGTAATGAAAATGGTACTTGGGAGATCCATCTCGTGATGAAGGAGATGCCGAAACGCACGTGGGGATTTGAGTCGCGTGTGCATACCATCCAGGTGATGAAACTACTACATGCGAGGTCCACCCTCTGATGAATGAGACGTTGAAACACACGTCAGGATGGGCGTTACATGTGCACTCTGTCCGGGTGATGAAAGTGCTACATGCGAGGCTGCATATAAAGTTGATGTAAATATGAAAGTTTCAACATGTTTAAAAACTGCTCATGCATCAAATAATTCCATATAGTAAGGTGTGAATGACGGCCAGCACAACTCTGCAGCAGGTCATATGTAATAGCTGACGAGAGCACTCATATATAAATATATAGCTGACTAATGTACAGGGACAGTGTGCACACGTCATGCCCACCCCAATGTGCATTTCAGCATCTCCTTCATCAGGGGCTGGACCTCGCATGTAGCACTTTTATTACGTGGACTGTGTGCACATATGATGCCCCCCGACGTGCGTTTCGTCGTCTCCTTCATCAGGAGGTAGACCTTGCACAACTTGTGCTGCTGCTGTTCTTTATGTGCATCCACACTTCTTTCTGGATGGCAGTCCAGTTACAGTTATAATTAATGCTGTGGTGGTGTTTGTTGACCTTTTATTAATTAATTTTATCACATTGTGACACCCTGTTTCTTTCTGCTATTTTTGTCACTATGCTTTTTATTAATAAAATTATTCATTGTTTTAATCCCATTAAATTTTCTTTGGTATTTTTTGTGTAATGCAGATCTCCGGTGCATAGGAGCTGTGTGTGATGGGATCTTCAAGAGCATTTATAATCCATGTATTATTGACTAAAAATCTTTGTATAACCGGGTTTAATAAAAATGTTGTCACTTATATCCTGTCTGGATCAGAGTGCGAGCTCACCCCAGTGCCGGAGTAGAAAGCGCTGGGACCCCCATCCTTCCTCCCCCTGTGTCATAGTAGATAGCTCTGGGACCCCGGTCCTTCCTCCCTTTGTGTCGTAGTAGATAGCTCTGGGACCCCGGTCCTTCCTCCCCCTGTGTCGTAGTAGATAGCTCTGGGACCCCCAACCTTCCTCACCCAGTCTCGTAGTAGAAAGCGCTGGAACCACCGTCCTTCCGCCTCCAGTGTTGTAGTAGAAAGCTCTGGGACCCCCGTCCTTCCTCCCCTCCCCTGGTGTCGTAGTAGAAAGTGCTGGGACCCCCGTCCTTCCTCTCCCAGTGTCGTACTAGAAAGTGTTCAGACCCCTGTCCTTCCTCCCCCGATGTCGTAGTAGAAAGCGCTGGGACCCCCATCCTTCCTCCCCCGATGTTGTAGTAGAAAGTGTTGAGACCCCGGTCCTTCCTCCCCCGGTGTCGTAGTAGAAAGTGTTGAGACCCCCGTCCTTCCTCCCCCGATGTCGTAGTAGAAAGTGTTGAGACCCCCGTCCTTCCTCCCCCGATGTCGTAGTAGAAAGTGTTCAGACCCCCGTCCTTCCTCCCCCGGTGTCGTAGTAGAAAGTGTTGAGACACCTGTCCTTCCTCCCCCGGTGTTGTAGTAGAAAGTGTTGAGACCCCTATCCTTCCTCCCTCGATGTTGTAGTAGAAAGTGTTGAGACCCCTGTCCTTCCTCCCCCGGTGTTGTAGTAGAAAGTGTTGAGACCCCCGTCCTTCCTCCCCCGATGTCGTAGTAGAAAGCGCTGGGACCCCCATCCTTCCTCCGCCGATGTCGTAGTAGAAAGCGCTGGGACCCCCATCCTTCCTCCCCCGGTGTTGTAGTAGAAAGCGCTGGGACCCCCATCCTTCCTCCCCCGATGTTGTAGTAGAAAGTGTTGAGACCCCTGTCCTTCCTCCCCCGGTGTTGTAGTAGAAAGCGCTGGGACCCCCATCCTTCCTCCGCCGATGTCGTAGTAGAAAGCGCTGGGACCCCCATCCTTCCTCCCCCGGTGTTGTAGTAGAAAGCGCTGGGACCCCCATCCTTCCTCCCCCGGTGTTGTAGTAGAAAGTGTTGAGACCCCTGTCCTTCCTCCCCGGGGGGCTGCTGCCTGTCAGTGGGGTGACTGTGGTCCGCTCCCAGGCTGGGCGGCAGGCGGATAGGATGTAGTCACAGCCTGACACACAGGACACGGCCGTCTACTCATTCTTACGCTCCACACTCATTCACAGTCATTCATTCAGGCTCCTGCCAAATACCCGGAATTTTCTCTCTTCCTTTTATCCTATTTATAACTCGGCCAATTCCTTTTCTGACTTTCCAGATCTCCGCTCTCTTCCTTCAGACGCAGTGGGAAATATGTAAATGATTGCTTCACTCTTCTCCCGGCGGGCACTGGAGGGTCCGAGCCTCCAAATACGACGGGCCGTGAAACTACTACTCCCATCATGCCCCGATGAGCGCTCTCCTCTTTGGTGTAGTTGATCGTTCGTTTATATGGATGATCTTGGTTTTATGTCTTTCCGTGTATTGATTCAACACAAAAGTTCACCCAACTTTCCCCAATTCTTGAAATAACCCCTAAAGAATAAAGCTGTATACCCATCCCCCATCCATGTGACTGGACGCGAGGTTAGATACTAGGAGGGATGGAGCTGTAATGAGGAACGTATCGGTTAGATAGCCCCGGATCACATTTTATTTCCTATTTGCTCTTTTCGGGATTTCTGTCGGCGTCCAGCTTTCTTCCGGGGAGATTCGCTGTGACCTGCGCAGATCGATCTTAGTCATTTATTTACACTTGACGTTTTCAGGCCAAGGACTCATTGAAGCAATGGGAAATGGCTGCTCCGTCAATCTGTATACACTGCTATACACCTGGCCCTCCTGGAGAACCCGGAGAGACGTCTTCAGGAATGGCCGCAGGGAGTGAGCGGATCACCAGATTCCAGGGTCTATAGGAGTTAACATGACGGAGCGCACAATTCCTTGTAGATTCCTCTCCAGCTGCACATGACTTCACAAGACGCACATCTCCGTCTCTGACAGCCTCCATTCTTCTCCTTGTTTTTGGGGCAGTGTCCAGCCCCCTCACATTTTACGCCATGGCTCCCGGCCCTGATATGAATGGGGCCGTTCTGTGCCTTCATTAACTCTGGTTATGAATCATTTTGGCTCTTGGGAGGGAAGGGCCTGGGGCATCTGGAAGTGGGTCATCCCCGGCTCTGTACACACAGGCTTTGTGTGGGTCATCCCCGGCCCTGTACACACAGGCTTTGTGTGGGTCATCCCCGGCCCTGTACACGCAGGCTTTGTGTGGGTCATCTCCGGCTCTGTACACACAGGCTTTGTGTGGGTCATCTCCGGCTCTGTACACACAGGCTTTGTGTGGGTCATCCCCGGCCCTGTACACACAGGCTTTGTGTGGGTCATCCCCGGCCCTGTACACACAGGCTTTGTGTGGGTCATCCCCGGCTCTGTACACGCAGGCTTTGTGTGGGTCATCCCCGGCTCTGTACACACAGGCTTTGTGTGGGTCATCCCCGGCTCTGTACACACAGGCTTTGTGTGGGTCATCTCCGGCTCTGTACACGCAGGCTTTGTGTGGGTCATCCCCGGCCCTGTACACACAGGCTTTGTGTGGGTCATCACTGGCTCTGTACACACAGGCTTTGTGTGGGTCATCTCTGGCTCTGTACACGCAGGCTTTGTGTGGGTCATCACTGGCTCTGTACACACAGGCTTTGTGTGGGTCATCTCTGGCTCTGTACACACAGGCTTTGTGTGGGTCATCCCTGGCTCTGTACACGCAGGCTTTGTGTGGGTCATCTCTGGCTCTGTACACACAGGCTTTGTGTGGGTCATCCCCGGCCCTGTACACGCAGGCTTTGTGTGGGTCATCCCCGGCCCTGTACACACAGGCTTTGTGTGGGTCATCCCTGGCTCTGTACACGCAGGCTTTGTGTGGGTCATCCCCGGCTCAGTACACACAGGCTTTGTGTGGGTCATCCCCGGCTCTGTACACGCAGGCTTTGTGTGGGTCATCCCCGGCTCTGTACACACAGGCTTTGTGTGGGTCATCTCTGGCTCTGTACACACAGGCTTTGTGTGGGTCATCCCTGGCTCAGTACACACAGGCTTTGTGTGGGTCATCTCTGGCTCTGTACACACAGGCTTTGTGTGGGTCATCCCCGGCCCTGTACACACAGGCTTTGTGTGGGTCATCCCCGGCTCTGTACACACAGGCTTTGTGTGGGTCATCTCTGGCTCTGTACACACAGGCTTTGTGTGGGTCATCCCCGGCTCTGTACACGCAGGCTTTGTGTGGGTCATCCCCGGCTCTGTACACACAGGCTTTGTGTGGGTCATCTCTGGCCCTGTACACACAGGCTTTGTGTGGGTCATCCCCGGCTCTGTACACACAGGCTTTGTGTGGGTCATCACTGGCTCAGTACACACAGGCTTTGTGTGGGTCATCTCTGGCTCTGTACACACAGGCTTTGTGTGGGTCATCTCTGGCTCTGTACACACAGGCTTTGTGTGGGTCATCTCTGGCTCTGTACACACAGGCTTTGTGTGGGTCATCACTGGCTCAGTACACACAGGCTTTGTGTGGGTCATCTCTGGCTCTGTACACACAGGCTTTGTGTGGGTCATCTCTGGCTCTGTACACACAGGCTTTGTGTGGGTCATCACTGGCTCAGTACACGCAGGCTTTGTGTGGGTCATCCCTGGCTCTGTACACACAGGCTTTGTGTGGGTCATCCCTGGCTCAGTACACACAGGCTTTGTGTGGGTCATCCCTGGCTCTGTACACACAGGCTTTGTGTGGGTCATCCCTGGCTCAGTACACACAGGCTTTGTGTGGGTCATCCCTGGCTCTGTACACGCAGGCTTTGTGTGGGTCATCCCTGGCTCAGTACACACAGGCTTTGTGTGGGTCATCTCTGGCTCTGTACACGCAGGCTTTGTGCAGGGACATGTATCGCCTCCTCTCCTGTCTATTGTCAGTGCAGGGTCATGTGTCGCCTCCTCTCCTGTCTATTGTCAGTGCAGGGACATGTATCGCCTCCTCTCCTGTCCATTGTCAGTGCAGGGTCATGTATCGCCTCCTATACTGTCTATTGTCAGTGCAGGGACATGTATCGCCTCCTCTCCTGTCTATTGTCAGTGCAGGGACATGTATCGCCTCCTCTCCTGTCTATTGTCAGTGCAGGGTCATGTATCGCCTCCTCTCCTATCTATTGTCAGTGCAGGGTCATGTATCGCCTCCTCTCCTGTCTATTGTCAGTGCAGGGTCATGTATCGCCTCCTCTCCTGTCTATTGTCAGTGCAGGGACATGTGTCGCCTCCTCTCCTGTCTATTGTCAGTGCAGGGTCATGTATCGCCTCCTCTTTTGTCTATTGTCAGTGCAGGGTCATGTATCGCCTCCTGTCCATTGTCAATGCAGGGTCATGTATCGCCTCCTCTCCTGTCTATTGTCAGTGGAGGGTCATGTATCGCCTCCTCTCCTGTCTATTGTCAGTGCAGGGTCATGTATCGCCTCCTCTCCTGTCTATTGTCAGTGCAGGGTCATGTATCGCCTCCTCTCCTGTCTATTTTCAGTGCAGGGTCATGTATCGCCTCCTCTCCTTTCTATTGTCAGTGCAGGGTCATGTATCACCTCCTATCCTGTCTATTGTCAGTGCAGGGACATGTATCGCCTCCTCTCTTGTCTATTGTCAGTGCAGGGTCATGTATCACCTCCTATCCTGTCTATTGTCAGTGCAGGGTCATGTATCGCCTCCTCTCCTTTCTATTGTCAGTGCAGGGTCATGTATCGCCTCCTCTCCTGTCTATTGTCAGTGCAGGGTCATGTATCGCCTCTTCTCCTGTCTATTGTCAGTGCAGGGTCATGTATCGCCTCCTGTCCATTGTCAGTGCAGGGTCATGTATCGCCTCCTCTCCTGTCCATTGTCAGTGCAGGGACATGTATCGCCTCTTATACTGTCTATTGTCAGTGCAGGGTCATGTATCGCCTCCTCTCTTGTCTATTGTCAGTGCAGGGTCATGTATCACCTCCTATCCTGTCTATTGTCAGTGCAGGGACATGTATCGCCTCCTATACTGTCTATTGTCAGTGCAGGGTCATGTATCGCCTCCTCTCCTGTCTATTGTCAGTGCAGGGTCATGTATCGCCTCCTCTCCTGTCTATTGTCAGTGCAGGGTCATGTATCGCCTCCTCTCCTGTCTATTGTCAGTGCAGGGACATGTATCGCCTCTTCTCCTGTCTATTGTAAGTGCAGGGACATGTGTCGCCTCCTCTCCTGTCTATTGTCAGTGCAGGGTCATGTATCGCCTCCTCTCCTGTCTATTGTCAGTGCAGGGTCATGTATCGCCTCCTCTCCTGTCTATTGTCAGTGCAGGGTCATGTATCGCCTCCTGTCCATTGTCAGTGCAGGGACATGTATCGCCACCTATCCTGTCTATTGTCAGTGCAGGGACATGTATCGCCTCCTCTCCTGTCTATTGTCAGTGCAGGGACATGTATCGCCTCCTCTCCTGTCTATTGTCAGTGCAGGGACATGTATCGCCTCCTCTCCTGTCTATTGTCAGTGCAGGGACATGTATCGCCTCCTCTCCTGTCTATTGTCAGTGCAGGGTCATGTATCGCCTCCTGTCCATTGTCAGTGCAGGGACATGTGTCGCCTCCTATACTGTCTATTGTCAGTACAGGGTCATGTATCGCCTCCTCTCCTGTCTATTGTCAGTGCAGGGACATGTATCGCCACCTATCCTGTATATTGTCAGTGCAGGGACATGTATCGCCACCTATCCTGTCTATTGTCAGTGCAGGGTCATGTATCGCCTCCTCTCCTGTCTATTGTCAGTGCAGGGACATGTATCGCCTCCTCTCCTGTCTATTGTCAGTGCAGGGACATGTATCGCCTCCTCTCCTGTCTATTGTCAGTGCAGGGTCATGTATCGCCTCCTCTCCTGTCTATTGTCAGTGCAGGGACATGTATCGCCTCCTCTCCTGTCTATTGTCAGTGCAGGGACATGTATCGCCACCTATCCTGTCTATTGTCAGTGCAGGGACATGTATCGCCTCCTCTCCTGTCTATTGTCAGTGCAGGGACATGTATCGCCACCTATCCTGTCTATTGTCAGTGCAGGGACATGTATCGCCTCCTCTCCTGTCTATTGTCAGTGCAGGGACATGTATCGCCTCCTCTCCTGTCTATTGTCAGTGCAGGGACATGTATCGCCTCCTCTCCTGTCCATTGTCAGTGCAGGGACATGTATCGCCTCCTCTCCTGTCCATTGTCAGTGCAGGGACATGTATCGCCTCCTCTCCTGTCCATTGTCAGTGCAGGGACATGTGTCGCCTCCTCTCCTGTCTATTGTCAGTGCAGGGTCATGTATCGCCTCCTCTCCTGTCCATTGTCAGTGCAGGGACATGTGTCGCCTCCTATACTGTCTATTGTCAGTGCAGGGTCATGTATCGCCTCCTCTCCTGTCTATTGTCAGTGCAGGGTCATGTATCGCCTCCTCTCCTGTCTATTGTCAGTGCAGGGACATGTATCGCCTCCTCTCCTGTCTATTGTCAGTGCAGGGACATGTGTCGCCTCCTATACTGTCTATTGTCAGTGCAGGGACATGTGCCGCCTCCTATACTGTCTATTGTCAGTGCAGGGACATGTGTCGCCTCCTCTCCTGTCTATTGTCAGTGCAGGGTCATGTATCGCCTCCTCTCCTGTCTATTGTCAGTGCAGGGTCATGTATCGCCTCCTATACTGGCTATTGTCAGTGCAGGGACATGTATCGCCTCCTCTCCTGTCTATTGTCAGTGCAGGGTCATGTATCGCCTCCTCTCCTGTCTATTGTCAGTGCAGGGTCATGTATCGCCTCCTCTCCTGTCTATTGTCAGTGCAGGGTCATGTATCGCCTCCTATACTGGCTATTGTCAGTGCAGGGTCATGTATCGCCTCTTCTCCTGTCTATTGTCAGTGCAGGGTCATGTATCGCCTCCTCTTCTGTCTATTGTCAGTGCAGGGTCATGTATCGCCTCCTCTCCTGTCTATTGTCAGTGCAGGGTCATGTGCCGCCTCCTATACTGTCTATTGTCAGTGCAGGGTCATGTATCACCTCCTCTCCTGTCTATTGTCAGTGCAGGGTCATGTATCGCCTCCTCTCCTGTCTATTGTCAGTGCAGGGTCATGTATCGCCTCTTCTCCTGTCTATTGTCAGTGCAGGGTCATGTATCGCCTCCTCTCCTGTCCATTGTCAGTGCAGGGTCATGTATCGCCTCCTATCCTGTCTATTGTCAGTGCAGGGACATGTGTCGCCTCCTATCCTGTCTATTGTCAGTGCAGGGTCATGTGCCGCCTCCTATACTGTCTATTGTCAGTGCAGGGTCATGTATCGCCTCCTCTCCTGTCTATTGTCAGTGCAGGGACATGTGTCGCCTCTTCTCCTGTCTATTGTCAGTGCAGGGTCATGTATCGCCTCTTCTCCTGTCTATTGTCAGTGCAGGGTCATGTATCGCCTCCTCTCCTGTCCATTGTCAGTGCAGGGTCATGTATCGCCTCCTATCCTGTCTATTGTCAGTGCAGGGACATGTGTCGCCTCCTATCCTGTCTATTGTCAGTGCAGGGACATGTGCCGCCTCCTATACTGTCTATTGTCAGTGCAGGGACATGTATCGCCTCCTATCCTGTCTATTGTCAGTGCAGGGACATGTGTCGCCTCCTATCCTGTCTATTGTCAGTGCAGGGACATGTGCCGCCTCCTATACTGTCTATTGTCAGTGCAGAGACATGTGCCGCCTCCTCTCCTGTCTATTGTCAGTGCAGGGACATGTATCGCCTCCTCTCCTGTCTATTGTCAGTGCAGGGACATGTATCGCCTCCTTTCCTGTCTATTGTCAGTGCAGGGTCATGTATCGCCTCCTATACTGTCTATTGTCAGTGCAGGGTCATGTATCGCCTCCTCTCCTGTCTATTGTCAGTGCAGGGTCATGTATCGCCTCCTCTCCTGTCTATTGTCAGTGCAGGGTCATGTATCGTCTCCTCTCCTGTTTATTGTCAGTGCAGGGTCATGTGTCGCCTCCTCTCCTGTCTATTGTCAGTGCAGGGTCATGTGTCGCCTCCTCTCCTGTCTATTGTCAGTGCAGGGACATGTGTCGCCTCCTCTCCTGTCTATTGTCAGTGCAGGGTCATGTATCGCCTCCTCTCCTGTCTATTGTCAGTGCAGGGTCATGTATTGCCTCCTCTCCTGTCTATTGTCAGTGCAGGGTCATGTATTGCCTCCTCTCCTGTCTATTGTCAGTGCAGGGTCATGTGTCGCCTCCTATCCTGTCTATTGTCAGTGCAGGGTCATGTATCGCCTCCTCTCCTGTCTATTGTCAGTGCAGGGTCATGTATCGCCTCCTCTCCTGTCTATTGTCAGTGCAGGGACATGTATCGCCTCCTCTCCTGTCTATTGTCAGTGCAGGGACATGTATCGCCTCCTCTCCTGTCTATTGTCAGTGCAGGGTCATGTATCGCCTCCTCTCCTGTCTATTGTCAGTGCAGGGACATGTATCGCCTCCTCTCCTGTCTATTGTCAGTGCAGGGTCATGTATCGCCTCCTCTCCTGTCTATTGTCAGTGCAGGGACATGTATCGCCTCCTCTCCTGTCTATTGTCAGTGCAGGGTCATGTATCGCCTCCTCTCCTGTCTATTGTCAGTGCAGGATCATGTATCGCCTCCTCTCCTGTCTATTGTCAGTGCAGGGTCATGTATCGCCTCCTGTCCATTGTCAGTGCAGGGTCATGTATCGCCTCCTCTCCTGTCTATTGTCAGTGCAGGGACATGTGCCGCCTCCTCTCCTGTCTATTGTCAGTGCAGGGACATGTATCGCCTCCTCTCCTGTCTATTGTCAGTGCAGGGTCATGTATCGCCTCCTCTCCTGTCTATTGTCAGTGCAGGGTCATGTATCGCCTCCTCTCCTGTCTATTGTCAGTGCAGGGTCATGTGTCGCCTCCTCTCCTGTCTATTGTCAGTGCAGGGACATGTATCGCCTCCTCTCCTGTCCATTGTCAGTGCAGGGACATGTGTCGCCTCCTCTCCTGTCTATTGTCAGTGCAGGGACATGTGTCGCCTCCTCTCCTGTCTATTGTCAGTGCAGGGACATGTGTCGCCTTCTCTCCTGGCTATTGTCAGTGCAGGGACATGTGTCGCCTCCTCTCCTGTCTATTGTCAGTGCAGGGACATGTGTCGCCTTCTCTCCTGGCTATTGTCAGTGCAGGGACATGTGTCGCCTCCTCTCCTGTCTATTGTCAGTGCAGGGTCATGTATCGCCTCCTCTCCTGTCTATTGTCAGTGCAGGGTCATGTGTCGCCTCCTCTCCTGTCTATTGTCAGTGCAGGGTCATGTGTCGCCTCCTCTCCTGTCTATTGTCAGTGCAGGGTCATGTATCGCCTCCTCTCCTGTCTATTGTCAGTGCAGGGTCATGTATCGCCTCCTCTCCTGTCTATTGTCAGTGCAGGGACATGTATCGCCTCCTATCCTGTCTATTGTCAGTGCAGGGACATGTGTCGCCTCCTCTCCTGTCTATTGTCAGTGCAGGGACATGTGTCGCCTCCTCTCCTGTCTATTGTCAGTGCAGGGACATGTGTCGCCTCCTCTCCTGTCTATTGTCAGTGCAGGGTCATGTATCGCCTCCTCTCCTGTCTATTGTCAGTGCAGGGACATGTGTCGCCTTCTCTCCTGGCTATTGTCAGTGCAGGGACATGTATCGCCTCCTATCCTGTCTATTGTCAGTGCAGGGACATGTGTCGCCTCCTCTCCTGTCTATTGTCAGTGCAGGGACATGTGCCGCCTCCTATACTGTCTATTGTCAGTGCAGGGACATGTATCGCCTCCTCTCCTGTCTATTGTCAGTGCAGGGACATGTATCGCCTCCTCTCCTGTCTATTGTCAGTGCAGGGTCATGTATCGCCTCCTGTCCATTGTCAGTGCAGGGTCATGTATCGCCTCCTCTCCTGTCTATTGTCAGTGCAGGGTCATGTATCGCCTCCTCTCCTGTCTATTGTCAGTGCAGGGTCATGTGTCGCCTCCTCTCCTGTCTATTGTCAGTGCAGGGTCATGTGTCGCCTCCTCTCCTGTCTATTGTCAGTGCAGGGTCATGTATCACCTCCTCTCCTGTCTATTGTCAGTGCAGGGTCATGTATCGCCTCCTCTCCTGTCTATTGTCAGTGCAGGGACATGTATCGCCTCCTATCCTGTCTATTGTCAGTGCAGGGACATGTGTCGCCTCCTCTCCTGTCTATTGTCAGTGCAGGGACATGTGTCGCCTCCTCTCCTGTCTATTGTCAGTGCAGGGACATGTGTCGCCTCCTCTCCTGTCCATTGTCAGTGCAGGGTCATGTATCGCCTCCTCTCCTGTCTATTGTCAGTGCAGGGACATGTGTCGCCTCCTCTCCTGTCTATTGTCAGTACAGGGACATGTATCGCCTCCTCTCCTGTCTATTGTCAGTGCAGGGACATGTGTCGCCTCCTCTCCTGTCTATTGTCAGTGCAGGGTCATGTATCGCCTCCTCTCCTGTCTATTGTCAGTGCAGGGACATGTGTCGCCTCCTCTCCTGTCTATTGTCAGTGCAGGGACATGTGTCGCCTCCTCTCCTGTCTATTGTCAGTACAGGGACATGTATCGCCTCCTCTCCTGTCTATTGTCAGTGCAGGGACATGTGTCGCCTTCTCTCCTGGCTATTGTCAGTGCAGGGACATGTATCGCCTCCTCTCCTGTCTATTGTCAGTGCAGGGACATGTATCGCCTCCTCTCCTGTCTATTGTCAGTGCAGGGACATGTATCGCCTCCTCTCCTGTCTATTGTCAGTGCAGGGACATGTATCGCCTCCTCTCCTGTCTATTGTCAGTGCAGGGACATGTGTCGCCTTCTCTCCTGGCTATTGTCAGTGCAGGGTCATGTATCGCCTCCTCTCCTGTCTATTGTCAGTGCAGGGACATGTATCACCTCCTCTCCTGTCTATTGTCAGTGCAGGGACATGTATCGCCTCCTCTCCTGTCTATTGTCAGTGCAGGGACATGTATCGCCTCCTATCCTGTCTATTGTCAGTGCAGGGACATGTGTCGCCTTCTCTCCTGGCTATTGTCAGTGCAGGGACATGTATCGCCTCCTCTCCTGTCTATTGTCAGTGCAGGGACATGTGTCGCCTCCTCTCCTGTCTATTGTCAGTACAGGGACATGTATCGCCTCCTCTCCTGTCTATTGTCAGTGCAGGGACATGTGTCGCCTTCTCTCCTGTCTATTGTCAGTGCAGGGACATGTGTCGCCTCCTCTCCTGTCTATTGTCAGTGCAGGGACATGTGTCGCCTCCTCTCCTGTCTATTGTCAGTACAGGGACATGTATCGCCTCCTCTCCTGTCTATTGTCAGTGCAGGGACATGTGTCGCCTTCTCTCCTGGCTATTGTCAGTACAGGGACATGTATCGCCTCCTCTCCTGTCTATTGTCAGTGCAGGGACATGTGTCGCCTCCTCTCCTGTCCATTGTCAGTGCAGGGTCATGTATCGCCTCCTATCCTGTCTATTGTCAGTGCAGGGACATGTATCGCCTCCTCTCCTGTCTATTGTCAGTGCAGGGTCATGTATCGCCTCCTCTCCTGTCTATTGTCAGTGCAGGGTCATGTATCGCCTCCTCTCCTGTCTATTGTCAGTGCAGGGTCATGTATCGCCTCCTCTCCTGTCTATTGTCAGTGCAGGGTCATGTATCGCCTCCTCTCCTGTCTATTGTCAGTGCAGGGTCATGTATCGCCTCCTCTCCTGTCTATTGTCAGTGCAGGGTCATGTATCGCCTCCTCTCCTGTCTATTGTCAGTGCAGGGTCATGTATCGCCTCCTCTCCTGTCCATTGTCAGTGCAGGGTCATGTATCGCCTCCTCTCCTGTCTATTGTCAGTGCAGGGACATGTATCGCCTCCTCTCCTGTATATTGTCAGTGCAGGGACATGTATCGCCACCTATCCTGTCTATTGTCAGTGCAGGGACATGTATCACCTCCTCTCCTGTCTATTGTCAGTGCAGGGACATGTATCGCCTCCTCTCCTGTCTATTGTCAGTGCAGGGACATGTATCGCCTCCTATCCTGTCTATTGTCAGTGCAGGGACATGTGTCGCCTTCTCTCCTGGCTATTGTCAGTGCAGGGACATGTGTCGCCTCCTCTCCTGTCCATTGTCAGTGCAGGGACATGTATCGCCTCCTCTCCTGTCTATTGTCAGTGCAGGGACATGTATCGCCTCCTATCCTGTCCATTGTCAGTGCAGGGACATGTATCGCCTCCTCTCCTGTCTATTGTCAGTGCAGGGACATGTATCGCCTCCTCTCCTGTCTATTGTCAGTGCAGGGACATGTATCGCCTCCTATCCTGTCCATTGTCAGTGCAGGGTCATGTATCACCTCCTATCCTGTCTATTGTCAGTGCAGGGACATGTATCGCCTCCTCTCCTGTCTATTGTCAGTGCAGGGACATGTATCGCCTCCTCTCCTGTCTATTGTCAGTGCAGGGACATGTATCGCCTCCTCTCCTGTCTATTGTCAGTGCAGGGTCATGTATCGCCTCCTCTCCTGTCTATTGTCAGTGCAGGGACATGTATCGCCTCCTATCCTGTCCATTGTCAGTGCAGGGACATGTATCGCCTCCTCTCCTGTCTATTGTCAGTGCAGGGACATGTATCGCCTCCTCTCCTGTCTATTGTCAGTGCAGGGACATGTATCGCCTCCTCTCCTGTCTATTGTCAGTGCAGGGACATGTATCGCCTCCTCTCCTGTCTATTGTCAGTGCAGGGACATGTATCGCCTCCTCTCCTGTCTATTGTCAGTGCAGGGTCATGTATCGCCTCCTCTCCTGTCTATTGTCAGTGCAGGGACATGTATCGCCTCCTATTCTGTCCATTGTCAGTGCAGGGACATGTATCGCCTCCTCTCCTGTCTATTGTCAGTGCAGGGTCATGTGTCGCCTCCTCTCCTGTCTATTGTCAGTGCAGGGACATGTATCGCCTCCTCTCCTGTCTATTGTCAGTGCAGGGACATGTATCGCCTCCTCTCCTGTCTATTGTCAGTGCAGGGACATGTATCGCCTCCTATTCTGTCCATTGTCAGTGCAGGGACATGTATCGCCTCCTCTCCTGTCTATTGTCAGTGCAGGGTCATGTATCGCCTCCTCTCCTGTCCATTGTCAGTGCAGGGTCATGTATCGCCTCCTCTCCTGTCTGCAGCCGGTGGGCTCACGCTGCGCACGCTCCCGTACAGCTGCGGTTACATCTCATTTCTTAGGTATTTTCCTTCGGAGCTGATTGACCATTGTGAGCCTCTGCAGAATGATTTTGTGTGCGGCTCCTTCTCGGTGACCCTTTCAGCGCCGGTGGAGTAAATGAATGTGGAAAGCCTTTCCTCCACCCCTGTTTCTTTCTCACTGACTTTTCCCAGCCATTGGGATGACACTACACGCAGCCCATTCATTTCAACTAGAGCCGCTTCTCCAGATGTGCCGTGTTTAGAAGTGACGCAGGCTCCAGGCTCCATTAAAGGCTTCATCTGGGAGCAGCGCAGCTGTGAGGAGAATAGGAGTGGGGGATGCTGGTGGGAAAGAAGCGATGAGGGAGCCGGGGGAAATAACGCGTCTATGTGTGAGGGGCTGAGAATATGGGAGATGCTCCGACTCCCAGGGATGGGGCCACAGACTGCCAACCCTGGAGATCACGATAGATTTAGAGAGGGGTCACCTACATATTATGGAGGAGGCGATGAACATTTGGGAGGTTGAAAATAAATGATAGGGCTATAATCAGTCACTTCTATTAGTTACCCCTGTATATCACACCGGTGACACTAAAGAGCAGCCATTTTGCAGACCTTCTAAACAAAGGAAATTGGACTTGAAACACTAGAAAGTCGTTGTTAACGCACCCATCTGTAGAAAAGAGAAGTTTCGCTCCACTGGATATTCACATATTGAATAAAACAGACTCTGAACTGAAGATGTGGCCGGACATCAACACCTGATGGGATGAAGATGTGGCCGGACAGCAACACCTGATGGGATGAAGATGTGGCCGGAAAGCAACACCCGATGGGATGAAGATGTGGCCGGACATCAACACCCGATGGGATGAAGATGTGGCCGGAAAGCAACACCCGATGGGATGAAGATGTGGCCGGAAAGCAACACCCGATGGGATGAAGATGTGGCCGGAAAGCAACACCTGATGGGATGAAGATGTGGCCGGACAGCAACACCTGATGGGATGAAGATGTGACCGGAAAGCAACACCCGATGGAATGAAGATGTGGCCGGAAAGCAACACCCGATGGGATGAAGATGTGGCCAGACATCAACACCTGATGGGATGAAGATGTGGCCGGACATCAACACCCGATGGGATGAAGATGTGGCCGGACATCAACACCTGAAGGGATGAAGATGTGATCGGACATCAACACCTGATGGGATGAAGATGTGGCCGGACATCAACACCCGATGGGATGAAGATGTGGCCGGACATCAACACCCGATGGGATGAAGATGTGGCTGGACATCAACACCTGATGGGATGAAGATGTGATTGGACATCAACACCTGAAGGGATGAAGATGTGGCCGGAAAGCAACACCCGATGGGATGAAGATTTGGCTGGACATCAACACCTGATGGCATGAAGATGTGGCCGGAAAGCAACACCCGATGGGATGAAGATGTGGCCGGACATCAACACCTGATGGGATGAAGATGTGATCGGACATCAACACCCGATGGGATGAAGATGTGGCCAGACATCAACACCCGATGGAGTGAAGATGTGGTCGGACATCAACACCTGATGAGGTGCAGATGTGGCCGGACATCAACATCTGATGAGGTGAAGATGTGGCCGGACATCAACACCTGATGGGATGAAGATATGTGGCCGGACATCAACACCTGATGGCATGAAGATGTGGCCGGAAAGCAACACTTGATGGGATGAAGATGTGGCCGTAAAGCAACAGTTGATGGGATGAAGATGGGGCCGTAAAGCAACACCTGATGGGATGAAGATGTGGCCGGACAGCAACACCTCATGGGATGAAGATGTGGCCGGACAGCAAAACCTGATGGGATGAAGATGTGTCCGGACAGCAACACCTGATGGGATGAAGATGTGGCTGGACATCAACACCTGATGGGATGAAGATGTGGCCGGAAAGCAACACCCGATGGGATGAAGATTTGGCTGGACATCAACAGCTGATGGGATGAAGATGTGGCCGGAAAGCAACACCCGATGGGATGACGATGTGGCCAGACATCAACACCCGATGGCATGAAGATGTGGTCGGACATCAACACCCGATGGGATGAAGATGTGGTCGGACATCAAGACCTCATGGGATGAAGATGTGGCCAGACAGCAACACCCGATGGGATAAAGATGTGGCCGGACAGCAAGACCTCATGGGATGAAGATGTGGCCGGACAGCAAAACCTGATGGGATGAAGATGTGGCCGGACAGCAAGACCTCATGGGATGAAGATGTGGCCGGACAGCAAAACCTGATGGGATGAAGATGTGGCCGGACAGCAACACCTGATGGGATGAAGATGTGGCTGGACATCAACACCTGATGGGATAAAGATGTGGCCGGAAAGCAACACCCGATGGGATGAAGATGTGGCCGGAAAGCAACACCCGATGGGATGAAGATGTAATCGGACATCAACACCTGATGGGATGAAGATGTGGCCGGAAAGCAACACCCGATGGCATGAAGATGTGGCCGGAAAGCAACACCCGATGGGATGAAGATGTGATCGGACATCAACACCTGATGGGATGAAGATGTGGCCGGAAAGCAACACCCGATGGGATGAAGATGTGGCCGGACATCAACACCTGATGGGATGAAGATGTGATCAGACATCAACACCCGATGGGATGAAGATGTGGCCGGAAAGCAACACCTGATGGGATGAAGATGTGGCCGGACATCAACACCTGATGGGATGAAGATGTGATCGGACATCAACACCCGATGGGATGAAGATGTGGCCGGAAAGCAACACCCGATGGGATGACGATGTGGCCAGACATCAACACCCGATGGCATGAAGATGTGGTCGGACATCAACACCCAATGGGATGAAGATGTGGTCGGACATCAAGACCTGATGGGATGAAGATGTGGCCAGACATCAACACCTGATGGGATGAAGATATGTGGCTGGACATCAATACCTGATGGGATGAAGATGTGATCGGACATCAACACCCGATGGAGTGAAGATGTGGTCGGACATCAACACCTGATGAGGTGCAGATGTGGCCGGACATCAACATCTGATGAGGTGAAGATGTGGCCGGAAAGCAACACCCGATAAGATGAAGATATGTGGCCGGACATCAACACCTGATGAGATGAAGATGTGGCCGGAAAGCAACACCTGATGTGATGAAGATGTGGCCGGAAAGCAACACCCGATGGGATGAAGATGTGGCCGGAAAGCAACACCCGATGGGATGAAGATGTGGCCGGAAAGCAACACCCGATGGGATGAAGATTTGGCTGGACATCAACACCTGATGGGATGAAGATGTGGCCGGAAAGCAACACCCGATGGGATGAAGATGTGGCCGGAAAGCAACACCCGATGGGATGAAGATGTGGCTGGACATCAACACCTGATGGGATGAAGATGTGGCCGGAAAGCAACACCCGATGGGATGAAGATGTGGCTGGACATCAACCTCTGATGGGATGAAGATGTGGCCGGAAAGCAACACCCGATGGGATGAAGATGTGGCCGGACATCAACACCGGATGGGATGAAGATATGATCGGACATCAACACCCGATGGGATGAAGATGTGGCCAGACATCAACACCCGATGGGATGAAGATATGTGGCCGGACATCAACACCTGATGAGGTGCAGATGTGGCCGGACATCAACATCTGATGAGGTGAAGATGTGGCCGGACATCAACACCTGATGGGATGAAGATATGTGGCCGGACATCAACACCTGATGAGAGGAAGATGTGGCCGGAAAGCAACACTTGATGGGATGAAGATGTGGCCGTAAAGCAACAGTTGATGGGATGAAGATGGGGCCGTAAAGCAACACCTGATGGGATGAAGATGTGGCCAGACAGCAACACCCGATGGGATAAAGATGTGGCCGGACAGCAACACCTCATGGGATGAAGATGTGGCCGGACAGCAAAACCTGATGGGATGAAGATGTGGCCGGACAGCAACACCTGATGGGATGAAGATGTGGCTGGACATCAACACCTGATGGGATAAAGATGTGGCCGGAAAGCAACAGCCGATGGGATGAAGATGTGGCCGGAAAGCAACACCCGATGGGATGAAGATGTAATCGGACATCAACACCTGATGGGATGAAGATGTGGCCGGAAAGCAACACCCGATGGGATGAAGATTTGGCTGGACATCAACAGCTGATGGGATGAAGATGTGGCCGGAAAGCAACACCCGATGGCATGAAGATGTGGCCGGAAAGCAACACCCGATGGGATGAAGATGTGATCGGACATCAACACCTGATGGGATGAAGATGTGGCCGGAAAGCAACACCCGATGGGATGAAGATGTGGCCGGACATCAACACCTGATGGGATGAAGATGTGATCAGACATCAACACCCGATGGGATGAAGATGTGGCCGGAAAGCAACACCCGATGGGATGACGATGTGGCCAGACATCAACACCCGATGGCATGAAGATGTGGTTGGACATCAACACCCAATGGGATGAAGATGTGGTCGGACATCAAGACCTGATGGGATGAAGATGTGGCCAGACATCAACACCTGATGGGATGAAGATATGTGGCTGGACATCAATACCTGATGGGATGAAGATGTGATCGGACATCAACACCCGATGGAGTGAAGATGTGGTCGGACATCAACACCTGATGAGGTGCAGATGTGGCCGGACATCAACATCTGATGAGGTGAAGATGTGGCCGGAAAGCAACACCCGATGGGATGAAGATATGTGGCCGGACAGCAACACCTGATGAGATGAAGATGTGGCCGGAAAGCAACACCCGATGGGATGAAGATGTGGCCGGAAAGCAACACCCCATGGGATGAAGATGTGGCCGGAAAGCAACACCTGATGGGATGAAGATGTGGCCGGAAAGCAACACTTGATGGGATGAAGATGTGGCCGTAAAGCAACACTTGATGGGATGAAGATGGGGCCGTAAAGCAACACCTGATGGGATGAAGATGTGGCCGGAAAGCAACACCTGATGGGATGAAGATGTGGCCGGACAGCAACACCCGATGGGATGAAGATGTGGCCGGACAGCAACACCCGATGGGATAAAGATGTGGCCGGACAGCAACACCTCATGGGATGAAGATGTGATCCGACATCATTACCCGATGGGATGAAGATGTGGCCGGAAAGCAACACCCGATGGGATAAAGATGTGGCCGGACAGCAACACCTCATGGGATGAAGATGTGATCGGACATCAACACCCGATGGGATGAAGATGTGGCCGGAAAGCAACACCTGATGGGATGAAGATGTGGCCGGAAAGCAACACCCGATGGGATGAAGATGTGGCTAGACATAAACACCTGATGGGATGAAGATATGTGGCCGGACATCAACACCTGATGAGATGAAGATGTGGCCGGAAAGCAACACCCAATGGGATGAAGATGTGGCCGGAAAGCAACACCCGATGGGATGAAGATGTGGCCGTAAAGCAACACTTGATGGGATGAAGATGTGGCCGTAAAGCAACACTTGATGGGATGAAGATGTGGCCGTAAAGCAACACCTGATGGGATGAAGATGTGGCCGGAAAACAACACCTGATGGGATGAAGATTTGGCCGGACAGAAACACCCGATGGGATGACGATGTGGCCAGACTGTCACAAACCACCGGGGGGGTCACTCAGAAATCCCCCGCGCTGGCTACCAGTACGTCACAATCGGGGGGTAACAAGTGGGGGTCACCCCTCCTTTATACTTCCCGACCGACAGACAGAGCACGTGACGCGCTCTCTAGCGCCCCTCTTATAGTCAGGCCAATTATGGAATTGCCCGACAATAAGCAAGGAGGCCGCTATACTAATTATGCCGATTATTGAAGGGTCCCCGGTGAGAGTAGGGTATATATTCCCCCGACCTCCGCGGGCGGAATATATAAAATCTCCCCGAATCTCACTGGCCTCCCCACAATAATCCTTGGCACAACTCGCTGCCACCAACCGCTTCACGGTAACTATTAGCCGAACACACAGACGTGGGATTCAAGATCGAGATAACAGAACAGCCCAAGATTAATTATATAATTTAATCAGCCTAAAGCACACTAGAAACTACAATATATACAATAGGGAATCTACAGAATATACATATGTCAGAGTACAGTTACAGATAAAGCATGATTTACAAACAGGTATGCAATTCAATCAGTTACCTTGTGCGTCTGGCCACAGGGGGGCGCTGTAGACCAGGTTTCCAGGAACTCCCACAGATGTTTCCTACACGTGACCCCCAGCGAAAGAACCCTGGAAAATGGCCGAAGTAGGGTTATCAACCTGGGCAAATCCAGGTCCCCTCCTACCTTAGTGACCTCAGAGGGAGCACTGCTCCACCCCTGGCTGGAGTTATGGACAAAATCCACAACATGGAATATGGCCATAACTTGGCCTGGGAGCGTCGTAGGCGGACGCCAATGCTCTCATTGTGACAGTTATGAATTTAGCTACAGAATGAGAGGTTTCATGACTTGTCTACTAGTTCCACATTGGCTGATATCACGCCTGGGGTATTTCCCAAGCTCCCGCTCCCATAAAAAAGGTGTGCCAGCATCGTCCGCATGCGAAAACACCATTTTTATGGTTGCCGTATTTATCGGAAATATGGCTTGCGAGATATGAACCATTTTTTACTGGAGTCGTTCTGTCTGGCTAGTTCCAGAGCCTTATAATGAGATACAACTCTTGTTACAGGGTGACGGCAGGGAGTCATCCTGTGTCCTTTGTTCCCACATCATCTCATCTCCATATCACAGGAGATGGCCATGGAGGTGTAACACCTTCACAGATGCTGGACATTTAGGACAAGAAGGGAGGGGGGCACTGCCAGGGAGTGATGAGCGATTATGACTGGAAGTCATAATTCATCTTCATATCCCGGGATTTGCCTCACACCTCCCCCCTTTTGAGGGCGCTAGGGGGCAGCACACTCCGGTGTTCCCCCGTGCGCCCGTCCGCGACCTCTCCTTGTCGGGACAGCCCGTCTGCGTTACCGTGGTCACGGCCCCTTTTGTGGCGAATGGTGAAGTTGTATTGCTGGAGCGCAAGGCTCCATCGCAACAATCGCCCATTCGTCCCAGAGACGGTGTGCAACCAGCTGAGGGGATTGTGGTCCGTCTCCACGATGAAGTGGCGCCCGTATAGATAGGGTTGCAGACGCTGCAGGGCCCACACTATGGCCAGGCACTCCTTCTCCATCGTGGAATAGGCCACTTCCCTTGGTAACAGCTTCCTGCTCAGGTACAAGACTGGGTGCTCTTGGCTCGCAGAGTCCACCTGGCTGAGCACCGCACCGAGGCCGAAGTCACTGGCGTCGGTCTGTACTACAAACGGCCGCGTGAAGTCGGCTGCCTGTAGCACGGGCGGGCTGGACAGGGCGTCCTTTAGGGCCCGGAAGGCTGTCTCGCAGTCCACTGTCCAATCGACTGCAGAGGGCAGCTTCTTCTTGGTGAGGTCCGTCAAGGGCTTTGCCAGGCTACTATAGCATGGAACAAACCTCCTATAGTACCCAGCGGTCCCCAAGAAGGACATCACCTGCTTCTTGGTCCTGGGGGGGGGCCAGGATGCGATGGCCTCCACTTTCTCAGGCTCGGGCTTCAGTGTCCTCCCGCCTACCCGGTGACCGAGGTACTGGACCTCGCTCATGGCCAGCTGACACTTTCCCGGCTTGATGGTCAAACCTGCCCGGTGGATCCGCCTGAGCACCTGTGCTAGATGCTTTAGGTGGTCCTCCCAGGTGGGACTGAAGACGGCAATGTCATCCAGGTACGCGGCCGCGTACCCTTCAAGTCCCTTGAGCAGGGTGTTGACCATCCGCTGGAAAGTGGCAGGGGCATTCCTCATCCCGAATGGCATCACCGTGGACTCGTACAGTCCAAATGGGGTAATAAAGGCAGAGCGTTCCCTGGCCTTGCGAGTCAGGGGGATCTGCCAATATCCCCGGCTCAGATCCATGATGGTCAGGTACTGAGCCCCGGCCAACTGATCGAGCAGGTCATCGATGCGTGGCATTGGGTACGCATCGGCGACCGTGACCGCATTGAGCCCCCTGTAGTCCACGCAGAACCGAGTGGTTCGGTCCTTCTTAGGGACGAGGACTACAGGCGAGGCCCAAGCGCTGTTGGATGCCTGGATCACCCCCAGCTTCAGCATCTCGTCAATCTCCTGGCGCATGTGTTGCTGCACCTCCAGGGAGACCCGATATGCTGAACGCCGGATCGGGGGATGATCCCCAGTGTCCACGTGATGGACAGCCAAGTCAGTCCTTCCGGGCTGGTTGGTAAACAACCCCCGGAAGGGGAGGAGGGTGGCCCACAGCTGGGACCGTTGGTCTTCCAAGAGCTGGTGGCCAACCTCCACATCCTCAATGGATCCGCCTGCCCTAACCTGGGCTAGCATATCCAAGAGGGTTTCCGCTTCTCCCTCCTCGGGCAGGTTGCACACGGGGAGCGCACATGCCTCCCGCTCATGATGTGCCTTCATCATGTTCACATGGAAGGGCTTCCGCCTTCCACGGGCAGGGTCCAGGGTGACCAGGTACGTTACAGGGTTGAGCTGCTGGTACACGAGGTATGGGCCTTCCCAGGCTGCCTGAAGCTTGTCCTGTGGTACGGGGACCAGTACCCACACCTTTTGACCCACTTGGTAGGTCCTCTCACAAGCGTTCTGGTCGTACCAACGCTTCTGATCGGCCTGGGCTTGAGCCATATTGTCGTGTACCAGTTGCGTCAAGGCCTGCATTTTGTCCCGGAAGCGCATGACATACTCGATAACCGACACTCCAGGGGTGGCCAAATCCCCTTCCCAAGCCTCTTTCACCAGAGCCAGGGGGCCCCGCACACGTCGCCCGTACAGGAGCTCAAACGGTGAGAATCCTGTTGAGGCCTGTGGAACCTCCCGGTAAGCAAATAACAGGTGTGGGAGATACCGCTCCCAGTCACGCCCATGGGAGTCGACCAACATCTTAAGCATCTGCTTTAAGGTGCCATTGAACCGCTCGCACAGGCCATTAGTCTGTGGATGGTACGGGCTGGCCACCAGATGTCGCACCTGGACTTGCTTACAGAGGGCCTCCATCAGCTGGGACATGAATTGGGTCCCCCGGTCAGTGAGCATTTCCTGGGGAAAACCCACTCGGGAGAAAATCTCCAGCAATGCGGTGGCCACCTTGTCAGCCCGAATGGACGACAAGGCCACTGCTTCTGGGTACCGGGTGGCATAGTCCACTACCGTCAGTATGAAGCGTTTCCCGGAGCTGCTGGGGATGGCCAGCGGGCCGACCAGATCCACAGCCACCCTCCTGAAAGGCTCATCGATGATTGGCAGAGATACTAGTGGGGCTTTGGGGTGTGGCCCCGCCTTCCCCACTCTCTGACAGGTTTCACACGAACGGCAGTAGGCAGCCACATCGGCCCCCATTTTTGGCCAGTAGAAATGCTGGTTTAACCTGGCCTTGGTCTTAGCGATCCCTAGGTGTCCGGCCATCGGAATCTCATGTGCGATCCGCAACAACTCCGTCCGGAACGGATAGGGTACCACCAACTGTCGGTCCCTGGGCCACGCCTCCGGTGAACCCTGCTGGACCGTGGCCCGGTACAGCCGTCCTTGGTCCCAGACCACTCGCTCCGGGTCCGAGTCCGAGGGAGGCTGTGCCGCCTGCTCCTTAAGAGCTTTCAGGCTGTCGTCAGCTTCTAACGCTGCCTGAAACCCCTGACTAGATGTGGCCAGAATCGACGAGACTGTCACATCTTCGGTCAGTACCCCGGGACCTGTGTCCTGGCCTCCACCTGACTCGGCTGCCACTTGGTCAGAAGGGGAAGAGCTATCGGACCTCCGGGAGGCCCCTTGGCTTCCAGCACTCCCACTGCGGGTGACAGCGGCCACAGCCGCTGCGACCGTGGGTCGTGCCTGCTCCTCCTCCGTTCCTGACCAAGTCGCCGGTTCAGGCAGACCTACCTGGCTTCCTGACACCCCGGTTGTGGGGGAACCATGCACCGAGATCTTACCTGGGAGCACTTCCGCTCCTGGACCGGCCCCAATCTCACCTGCCTGTTCCCCTCCTGCAGCAACAGAACCCCGCTGTGAAATCTCTGGGGACCCCACATTTGCTGTGGTAGCCCCCACCCCACACACTGGTCCTCCCCCTGCAGCACCCTGCTCTCTGCTTATCCCTGCAGAGGGCAACAGATCCCAGCTCACAGGCTGATTACTTGTAGAGGCATTGTCACACCTTTCTCTGACCCCCTCCCCTGTCACAGCTGCAGCTGTGTGTGTGTCTATGGTGTCTATGCAAGCAGAAATATCAGAGTTCACTCCCTCCTCCCTTACATCATTCATAGATAACACATTAACATTGTCCGGAGGCATGTCAGTACTGGCTGAAGGTTCAGCCCTTGGTTGGGGCCCAAACTGGGAGGTTATCTGCCCCAAATCTGTCCCAAGTAGCACGTTTGCGGGGATCCGATCAGTTACCCCCACCTCCCTCACCCCTCGCCCTGCGCCCCAGTCCACATAAATGCCAGCAACAGGCAGCGCCGGGTCAATGCCTCCAATCCCGGAGACAGCGAGGGTTTTTCCAGGGATCAAGTCTTGGGGGGACACCATCTCCGGCCGCACCAGAGTCACCTCCGAGGCGCTGTCTCGCAGTCCCATGGTCACAGACCGGCCGACGGTGACAGGTTGGAAGCTGTCCAGGGACCTACCACCACCCCCACCCACACAATACACCTTGGGCGGCCCTTGGGACGGGGACGGAGCCGGGGCCTTGGGACGCTGAGGGCACATGGCCTTGAAGTGTCCAGGTAGGTTGCACTGGTGGCACCGTCTTGGTTCCGCCACGGGCCTGGAGAGGGGAGTTGAGGGGGACACCCCCTGCAGTCTAGGGGCAGGTGGGGCAGTCGCAGAATTCATCTTACCCCCTCTCCAGGTGCTGCTGGTGGCCGCTCTCCTGGCTTCAGGAGCCCAATTGTTGGTGTAGTCATCGGCCAGGGCAGCTGTAGCCGTGGACCCCTTTGGCTTCTGGTCTCGGATGAACTGGCGGAGATCCTCAGGGCAGTTCCACAAGAGTTGCTCCGTGATGAACAAGTCCAGGATCTCCGGTCCGGTGGAAAGCTGCAGGCCTTGGGTCCAGTGGTCGGCAGCTCGGGCAAGTGCCCGCCGGTGGTCAGCCCAGGAGTCCTTTGGTCCCTTCTGTAGGCTCCGGAACTTCTTGCGGTAGGACTCTGGAGTGAGGTTGTACTGTTGGATCAGGGCCCGCTTGATGGTGTCGTAGCCCTGATCTGCCTCAGCAGGCAAGTCCCCAAGGATGTCCAGGGCCTTACCCCTTAAACGGGGGGTCAGGTATTTGGCCCACTGGACCTTGTCCAGATGGTGCTGCAGGCAAGTCCGTTCAAAAGCAGTCAAGAAAGAGTCCAAGTCTCCATCCTTCTCCAGCACTGGGAAGTCCTCAACACGGACCTTTGGAAGTTTGGTGTCTCGAAGGTCACGTGTGGCTGATGAGGGCCGGAGCTGAGCTAGCTGCAGCTGGTAGTCACGGTCTGCCTGTCGCTCTCGCTCTTCACGCGCTGCCTGCCGCTCTCGCTCCGCAGCCTCACGCTCTGCGTGCCGCTCTGCCCTGCGCTCTGCCAGGAGTTCCTTGTAGCCCTTCTGGTCTCCAGCCTGGAGAAGGGCCATAGCCATTTGAAGAAGGCTATCCGAGCCTCCCAGGCTCGGTGGAATGGAACGTGGTGATCTGCGGCACGCTGCAGAGCTAGGCGATTCACTGTCCCTTTCAGAGCGGAGGGCTGGCATCTGGCTCGTTGAGGAACCTTGGGTGAGCTGCTCCTCATCTTGTCCATAATTGCCAGGTTGTGCAATGTCCTCGGCAGAACGGTTTTCTGGCGTCGAGCTCCTGGAGGACTCGTGGGCAACCTCCTCATTGCTGTCCACAGCACCGTCCTCCCTCTCTTCGGCTCCTGCCTTAGCATTGGCCAGTTGCATAGCTCTGCTCCTGGTGCCATCAGCCATTCTTGCAGACTTTTGGTCACTGACACAGAACTGACACCTGATGCCTCCACACACCTTACAGTATCTGCACTCTGACACTCTAGTGTTGAGCTAGTCTGAAGACCCCAGCAGCCACAGCTGCTGCAGGCAGTCTTTAGTGTCTGGGAGTATGGGTCTCACACTCACACACACTATTATCTCGATCCCACCGCTATGCCACCAATATGTCACAAACCACCGGGGGGGTCACTCAGAAATCCCCCGCGCTGGCTACCAGTACGTCACAATCGGGGGGTAACAAGTGGGGGTCACCCCTCCTTTATACCTCCCGACCGACAGACAGAGCACGTGACGCGCTCTCTAGCGCCCCTCTTATAGTCAGGCCAATTATGGAATTGCCCGACAATAAGCAAGGAGGCCGCTATACTACTTATGCCGATTATTGAAGGGTCCCCGGTGAGAGTAGGGTATATATTCCCCCGACCTCCGCGGGCGGAATATATAAAATCTCCCCGAATCTCACTGGCCTCCCCACAATAATCCTTGGCACAACTCGCTGCCACCAACCGCTTCACGGTAACTATTAGCCGAACACACAGACGTGGGATTCAAGATCGAGATAACAGAACAGCCCAAGATTAATTATATAATTTAATCAGCCTAAAGCACACTAGAAACTACAATATATACAATAGGGAATCTACAGAATATACATATGTCAGAGTACAGTTACAGATAAAGCATGATTTACAAACAGGTATGCAATTCAATCAGTTACCTTGTGCGTCTGGCCACAGGGGGGCGCTGTAGACCAGGTTTCCAGGAACTCCCACAGATGTTTCCTACACGTGACCCCCAGCGAAAGAACCCTGGAAAATGGCCGAAGTAGGGTTATCAACCTGGGCAAATCCAGGTCCCCTCCTACCTTAGTGACCTCAGAGGGAGCACTGCTCCACCCCTGGCTGGAGTTATGGACAAAATCCACAACATGGAATATGGCCATAACTTGGCCTGGGAGCGTCGTAGGCGGACGCCAATGCTCTCATTGTGACAGTTATGAATTTAGCTACAGAATGAGAGGTTTCATGACTTGTCTACTAGTTCCACATTGGCTGATATCACGCCTGGGGTATTTCCCAAGCTCCCGCTCCCATAAAAAAGGTGTGCCAGCATCGTCCGCATGCGAAAACACCATTTTTATGGTTGCCGTATTTATCGGAAATATGGCTTGCGAGATATGAACCATTTTTTACTGGAGTCGTTCTGTCTGGCTAGTTCCAGAGCCTTATAATGAGATACAACTCTTGTTACAGGGTGACGGCAGGGAGTCATCCTGTGTCCTTTGTTCCCACATCATCTCATCTCCATATCACAGGAGATGGCCATGGAGGTGTAACACCTTCACAGATGCTGGACATTTAGGACAAGAAGGGAGGGGGGCACTGCCAGGGAGTGATGAGCGATTATGACTGGAAGTCATAATTCATCTTCATATCCCGGGATTTGCCTCACACAGACATCAACACCCGATGGCATGAAGATGTGGTCGGACATCAACACCCGATGGGATGAAGATGTGGCCGGAAAGCAACACCTGATGGGATGAAGATGTGGCCGGAAAGCAACACCCGATGGGATGAAGATATGTGGCCGGACATCAACACCTGATGAGATGAAGATGTGGCCGGAAAGCAACACCCAATGGGATGAAGATGTGGCCGGAAAGCAACACCCGATGGGATGAAGATGTGGCCGGAAAGCAACACCCGATGGGATGAAGATGGGGCCGTAAAGAAACACCTGATGGGATGAAGATGTGGCCGGAAAACAACACCTGATGGGATGAAGATGTGGCCGGACAGCAACACCCGATGGGATAAAGATGTGGCCGGACAGCAACACCTCATGGGATGAAGATGTGATCGGACATCAACACCCGATGGGATGAAGATGTGGCCGGAAAGCAACACCCGATGGGATGAAGATGTGGCCGTAAAGCAACACTTGATGGGATGAAGATGTGGCCGCAAAGCAACACTTGATGGGATGAAGATGTGACCGGAAAACAACACCTGATGGGATGAAGATGTGGCCGTAAAGCAACACCTGATGGGATGAAGATGTGGCCGGAAAACAACACCTGATGGGATGAAGATGTGGCCGGACAGCAACACCCGATGGGATGACGATGTGGCCAGACATCAACACCCGATGGCATGAAGATGTGGTCGGACATCAACACCCGATGGGATGAAGATGTGGCCGGAAAGCAACACCTGATGTGATGAAGATGTGGCCGGAAAGCAACACCCGATGGGATGAAGATGTGGCCGGAAAGCAACACCCGATGGGATGAAGATGTGGCCGGAAAGCAACACTTGATGGGATGAAGATGTGGCAGTAAAGCAACACTTGATGGGATGAAGATGTGGCCGGAAAACAACACCTGATGGGATGAAGATGTGGCCGGACAGCAACACCCAATGGGATGAAGATGTGGCCGGACAGCAACACCTCATGGGATGAAGATGTGGCCGGACATCAACACCTGATGGGATGAAGATGTGGCAGAAACCTGTCAGCAATGCTCACATGGGCAAAGCCATCACCATAGGCTCACCATGGGCACTGCACCACATAGGATCACTGGGAGCCGCTGCCCTCATTGTTGGACACTGCATCACTTAGGATCACTGGAGGCCGCTGCCCTCATTAGTGAGCATTGCACCACACAGGATCACTGGAGGCCACTGCCCTCAATGGTGGGATCTGCACCACTCAGGATCACTGGAGGCCGCTGCCCTCATTGGTGGGCTCTGCTCCACACAGGATCACTAGGGGCCGCTGCCCTCATTAGTGAGCATTGCACCACACAGGATCACTGGAGGCCCCTTCCCTCATTGGTGGACATTGCACCACACAGGATCACTGGGGGTCGCTGCCCTCATTGGTGGGCACTGCACCACACAGGATCACTGGGGGTCGCTGCCCTCATTGGTAGGCACTGCACCACAGAGGATCACTGGGGGTCGCTGCCCTCATTGGTGGGCACTGCACCACACAGGATCACTGGGGGTCGCTGCCCTCATTGGTGGGCACTGCACCACACAGGATCACTGGGGATCGCTGCCCTCATTGGTGGGCACTGCACCACACAGGATCACTGGGGGTCGCTGCCCTTATTGGTGGGCACTGCACCACACAGCATCACTGGAGGCCACTGCCCTTATTGGTGGGCACTGCACCACACAGGATCACTGGAGGCCACTGCCCTTATTGGTGGGCTCTGCACCACACAGGATCACTGGAGGCCACTGCCCTCATTAGTGAGCATTGCACCACACAGGATCACTGGAGGCTACTTCCCTCATTGGTGGGCACTGCACCACAGAGGATCACTAGGGGTTGCTGCCCTTATTGGTGGGCACTGCACCACACAGGATCACTGGGGGTCGCTGCCCTCATTGGTGGGCACTGCTCCACACAGGATCACTGGAGTCCATTGTGCCGGATGAGTACGATACAGAACTGGGCACTGAGTGAGGAGGAACAGTCAGCTCTAAAACAAGCACTGAAAAGAGCCATTCTAATCAGTGTTGCTGTGAATCCAGCTCTAGGGTGAGATAAAACACTTATTATTTATTATTATAGCGCCATTTATTCCATGGCGTTTTACAGGTGAAAGAGGATATACGTACAACAATCATTAACAGTACAAAACAGACTGGTATAAGAGGAGAGAGGACCCTGCCCGCGAGGGCTCACAGTCTACAGGAGGAGAGAGGACCCTGCCCGCGAGGGCTCACAGTCTACAGGAGGAGAGAGGACCCTGCCCGCGAGGGCTCACAGCCTACAGGAGGAGAGAGGACCCTGCCCGCGAGGGCTCACAGCCTACAGGAGGAGAGAGGACCCTGCCCGCGAGGGCTCACAGTCTACAGGAGGAGAGAGGACCCTGCCTGCGAGGGCTCACAGTCTACAGGAGGAGAGAGGACCCTGCCCGCGAGGGCTCACAGTCTACAGGAGGAGAGAGGACCCTGCCCGCGAGGGCTCACAGTCTACAGGAGGAGAGAGGACCCTGCCTGCGAGGGCTCACAGTCTACAGGGGATGGGTGATGGTACAATGGACAGAGTACTGAGCAGTGTAGCTGTGAACCCAGCACGGGTAGGATAAAACAGGAGCTGGAACCTGCAGGACCATCTGTGTCTGTTTCTCTGCCTCGCTCTTCTCCTCGCTCTCCATAGACTACAACATAGAGCTGTAATCTGATTCCTCCGTCCTTCCTATCCTGAGCAGGACACTTTCTTGCCTGTATTTTAATGATTAGCTTATATGGTGGGAGTGAGAGAGGCGGCTCATAAGTGGAGAAATAGGCAGAATTCTCTGATAAGCCTTATTGCAATCCTTCTTCTCTTCGCTTCTGCTGTTGATTATATAAAGTGTGACAAAACATCAGTGATCCTTTACCAACATTTGTGGAAACATAATGGTGACATATCTGTACTTCTGACGGCTATGTGCATTGATGATGGGTTTGGGTATAGAGCGAAGCGTCGTCATCTGTTCTCTCCTCCCTCCCCAAAAATAAACAGCTTCAAATACAGCTCCAAACATTCAGGCCATTGGGGGTCTGGAGGTTATGGGAAAGGAGGAAGCCCTCCCTGTAATCAGCCCAGCGCACACTTCCCCTGCCGAATCAAGGCAGAGCCCATGTGCTGCCACCGCTTCCCCACCATTAACTCTTCGCTCGCTGCCCATCGTCCAGATGTCCTCTGTCCTGGTACGGTTCTTTCAATTATGAGTTTATCCGGAGGAATGTGACTAGGGCTTGTAAAGAGGCAGGAGGACCACCGCCGACCGCCTGCAGCGCACCCTGTCATACAACACCATGGTGATTGCGGCAGACATTATTAGTGACGATCAGACCCCATCCCGAGAGCCCATTCCCCACCTGACTATGTGGAAATATGTGGGCGCTCTGTAAACACGTAATGATAATAATGGAGGATTGTGGGTTCAGCTGCTTCTTCATATGACTGTTTTATCAGCTGTGACCCCAGATCAGCCGGACCCTGGGATTCCGAGGCCTGGAGGCGACTGCTTCATATATACAGCGATACCAGATAAGTAGCCACGAATGAGACCCAGCAGCACAGAGGATTTCTGGAGAAGTATGCCAGGTACATAGTGTAAGGACTAGGGTCGCCAAGCAGCACAGAGGATTTCAGGAAAGGGCTGGGCTGTTCTTGTGGAACATCAGACTTCGGGTGGATTTACACCAGCTGGCTTGTACCGTTAAATGACTGCTGATTGCCTAGATGTTAGTCAATCAGCGGACGTTTCCATAGGCCAAGCACGCACAGCGATCGGCCGCAGCTCTCTGTGCACATAGCTGCCATTGTTCCCTGCAATCACCATCATTCACAAACATCTTACAAATCCTCTCACCTGCCTCACAAGCATCTTCTCATTCCTCGGGTGATTGGCAGTCTGTTTACGCTGGCGAATTATCCGGGTATGTGTAAGGAACAAAGCTGATTGGCTGTATCCTAAATGTTACCTAATGGGAGGTGCAGTCTCCTCCCGCAGCCCAGAGTATTTCAGGACTGCAGGACCCATGGTACTATGTGCGGGATCTTATTGTGAGCAGTATCACACTTCCCTGGTGTTCCTTGCTTTACCTCCACCTTCCAGGCTATATTCGTAGCCTCCTCTCACTGACTCCTGGATCTTTGTGTCTGTTCCTAATATTCTGCAGAATGACATGATCTGATCGCACCCCCAGCTCCATTCATAAAAGGTACAGTGTAAGGAGCAGCTGTGTGCACTCCACTCACACATCACCCTGCCAAGGCAGCTCTGCTATTGCACACAATGTAAACTCGGACATAACCCCTTCACTGCCAGGACAGCTGCGCTGCTCACATTGACATTGCATTGCCTGGACTGCTCACACTACACCTAAGCGACCCCACCAGCGATCCCACCAGCAACCTGACCTGGCAGGGATTGCTGGAGCGTCGCTACACGGGTTGCTAGTGAGCTGTCTCACAGGCAGATCTCACCAGCAACCAGTGACAAGCCCCCAGCCAGCAGCGCTGCGTGGAAGCGATGCTGCGCTTGGTAACTAAGGTAAATATCGAGTAACCAACCCAATATTTACCTTGGTTACCAGCGCACACCGCTTAGCGCTGGCTCCCTGCACACCTAGCCACAGTACACATCGGGTTAATTACCTGATGTGTACTCTGCTACTGTGTGCAGGCAGCAGGAGCCGGCTTCTGAGGACGCTGGTAACCACGGTAAGCATCGGGTAACCAAGAAGCCCTTACCTTGGTTACCCGATATTTACCTTCGTTACCAGCGTCTGCCGCTCTCACACTGCCAGTGCCTGCCCCCTGTTCCCTGCACTCCTAGCCACAGTACACATTGGGTTAATTACCCGATGTGTACTGTGGCTATGTGTGCAGAGAGCGGGGAGCTGACAGCTGAGAGCGGCGGCCGCTGGTAACGAAGGTAAATATCGGGTAACCAGGGAAAGGGCTTCTTGGTTACCCGATGTTTACCGTGGTTACCAGCGTCCGCAGAAGCCGGCTCCTGCTGCCTGCACATTTAGTTGTTGCTCTGTCGCTGTCACACACAGCGATGTGCGCTTCACAGCGGGAGAGCAACAACTAAAAAATGGCCCAGGACATTCAGCAACAACCAACGACCTCACAGCAGGGGCCAGGTTGTTGATGGATGTCACACACAGCAACATCGCTAGCAACATCGCTGCTACGTCACAAAAGTCGTTCCTTAGCAGCGATGTTGCTAGCGATGTTGCTTAGTGAGACGTGGCCTTAAAGGGTAAGATATGTTATCGCTCACACACTCCTCATACTGGTCGCTGGAAGCTCAACATGACTCCTCGTGGCAAAGAGGGTCTGAGAAAAAGAATCATTGTTCTACAGAAACATGGCCGAGGCTATAAGAAGATTGTCACCACCCTGAACCTGAGCTGCAGCACAGTGGCCAAGACCATACAGAGGTATAATAAGACAGGATCCATTCATAACACGATTCACCATGGCCGACCACTGAGGAGTACTGCCAGCATTGCTGCAGAGGTTACAGGAGTGCGGGGTCTGCCTGTCAGTGCTCAGACCAAACCCAGCACACTGCAGAGGTTACGGGGGTGGGAGGGTCCGGCTGTCAGTGCTCAGACTATATGCCACACGCTGCAGAGGTTACAAGGATGTGGGGTCCGGCTGTCTGTGCTCAGACCATACACCACACACTCGATCACATTGCTGTACATGGCTGTCATCCCAGAAGGAAGCCTCTTCTAAAGATGATGCACATGAACGCCACAACAGTTTTCTGAAGACAAGCAGACTAAGGACATGGATTACTGGAACCGTCCTGTAGTTTGAAGAGACCAAAATAAACTTATTTGGTTCAGATGATGTCAGCATGTGTGGCGGCTCCAGGTGAGGAGGACAAAGACAAGTTGGTTCTACCTACAGTCAGGCATGGTGGTGGAGGATCGTGGTTTGGGGCTGCATGAGTTCTGCCGGCTGTGGGGGGCTGTTCATTGAGGTCCTGTGACATACTGAAGCAGAGTAGGATCCCCTCCCTTCATATTCCACCATGATAATGACCGCAAACACCTCCCAGACCACCACTGCCTCCCTACAGAAACTGAGGGTGAAGGTGCCGGACCGGCTGAGCGTCTCCAGACCTAAACCCTATGGAGCACCTGTGGGGCCTCCTTACACAGAAGGTGGAGGAGCACAAGGTCTGTAACATCCACCAGCTTCAGGATGTCGCCATGGAGGATGAAGTGGGTCCAGCGGCTCCTGTGAAGATCTAGTGACCTCCAGGCCCAAGAGAAGTAAGGCCGTGCTGGATAATGAAGAATCACTAACTAAGCACCTTACATTTTTAACATTAGTAGCAATATTGGAGTCTGTGTCTTCAGTAATCGCAGAGTGAAGATGTCATGGAGAGTTAAGTCATCAGATATGGACACAGCTGGATCATAGCCTTTGTAGATGTGGACCCTTCCCCGAGCCACCATGCTGCCCATATAGCCTGCAGTAAGGTTCATCTTCTACCACCTAAAATTACAGAACATTCAACATCCAATGGGCCAGAAACCCTAAAGACATGGAAGCTCAATCCTAGTCCAGGGGGCCACATGTGGCCCTCAATGTCATCCTGGGAGGCCCTCATCCATCTGGAGCCCGGGATGCTTGTCTCTGGATGATTAGTTGAGAAGCAGGACAGCTACAATAACAGAATATCGTGCAGAGAGTGGTATATAGAGGTGATGTCTCTGTAGACGGCGCGCTCTATTGTGGTTTATGAGGGTTGTGAAATGCTGCACTGTTACTACAACGCCTATTATGTACAATAGGAGTAGTCCTGTTCCTGGTCTCATCCCCTCCTGCGTGCACAGTTGGGGGTCCTGGTTGTGCACCGATCAGACACACACATATATCATGCCTGTCTCTAGCGCTCCCTGACATATTGGCCCTCGGACCTCCACTGACTGTCCTGCTAAGATATGTAATCCAAAGGAAACAGGTGGGGAGAAAGCTCACGTTAGTTCTGCAGACCCACAGGTGCGCGGACGTGGCCGGCTACCACAAGTTAAATAGAAAAATAGAAAGGTCCAGCACCAAAATTTTCCATAAAAAATTCTGTCTTCTTTATTGAGAAATCACATAAATATTAAAATCAAATATGTCCCATGATGTGGACCTAATAAGGCCCCCGGCTTACACGTTTCAGAGATGACTCCTTACTCATTGGCATATCTTAAGTAAGGAGTCATCCTCGAAACGCACAAGGCGGGGGCCTTATTAGATCCACATCATGGGACATATTTGATTTAACATGTATGTGATTTCTCAATAAAGAAGACAGAATTTTTTATGGAAAATTTTGGTGCTGAACCTCTCCTTTTTCCTGTCCTCCTAAGAAACAAATATACGTCCCAGTCCACAGACCCTGAAATAATAGAAAGGAGCGAGCTCCAGTGACAGCTGCGATGTATGGACGAGTCTATGGGGCCGTATGGCGGTTGTGGCCCCCAGTGCTGGCCTACACATGGCCGGTATGGCAAAGCACCTATCCCCTTCGTACATTTGGCCCATATCCGCTTCACTCGCCCCTCTGAAGCGCGATCTTATCGCAGGAGCGCGGCCGTCTCCATCTCCCTTCTTGGCCGTCTCCGCTCTCATTAAGATGTGTTTATAAACCAAGAGATATTTTTAGTTTCCGGCTCACGGTCGCTAGGGCAGATTCCTCTGTGGAACAGGGCGTCAGGGGGAGCTGGGAAAGGGGTTATATAAACTGTGGGAAATGTGTGCTTGACCCACGGGGGTTTAACCCTTCTAACCCCAGCGGGGCACTGTCAGACACAGATTTATGACAATTATAATCTTCTACTAATAATCTTCTGCTTCAATGCTACGAATGGAAGAAATGATCAAGGACAGAATTCTTATTAGCTATTTATTTTTATTTCTGATATTCATTTTGTATATCCTTAAAGGAGTACAGATAAGCTGCAAAGTAATAGTTCTGATCCTGCAACACCCAGAGGAGGCAAAATCCTCTCCATACAAAAACTAAACTATGGTTACCTGATAAACTTACATAATAGCTGTACAGCCAACCATTATCTTATCTGTTACTCTGTGTCCATGCTCCAGTCATCACTGAATACATAACCTGATAATTATCCTGTACTGGTCCTGAGTTACCTCCTGTATTATACTGCAGAGCTGCACTCACTATTCTGCTGGTGCAGTCACTGTGTACATACATTACATATCCTGAGTTACCTCCTGTATTATACTGCAGAGCTGCACTCACTATTCTGCTGGTGCAGTCACTGTGTACATACATTACTGGTCCTGAGTTACCTCCTGTATTATACTGCAGAGCTGCACTCACTATTCTGCTGGTGCAGTCACTGTGTACATACATTACATATCCTGAGTTACCTCCTGTATTATACTGCAGAGCTGCACTCACTATTCTGCTGGTGCAGTCACTGTGTACATACATTACATTACTGATCCTGAGTTACTTCCTGTATTATACTCCAGAGCTGCACTCACTATTCTGCTGGTGCAGTCACTGCGTACATACATTACATTACTGGTCCTGAGTTACCTCCTGTATTATACTCCAGAGCTGCACTCACTATTCTGCTGGTGCAGTCACTGTGTACATACATTACATTACTGATCCTGAGTTACCGCCTGTATTATACTGCAGAGCTGCACTCACTATTCTGCTGGTGCAGTCACTGTGTACATACATTACTGATCCTGAGTTACCTCTTGTATTATACTCCAGAGCTGCGCTCACTATTCTGCTGGTGCAGTCACTGTGTACATACATTACATTACTGATCCTGAGTTACCTCCTGTATTATACTCCAGAGCTGCGCTCACTATTCTGCTGGTGCAGTCACTGTGTACATACATTACTGATCCTGAGTTACCTCCTGTATTATACTCCAGAGCTGTACTCACTATTCTGCTGGTGCAGTCACTGTGTACATACATTACTGATCCTGAGTTACCTCCTGTATTATACTCCAGAGCTGCACTCACTATTCTGCTGGTGCAGTCACTGTGTACATACATTACTGATCCTGAGTTACCTCCTGTATTATACTCCAGAGCTGCACTCACTATTCTGCTGGTGCAGTCACTGTGTACATACATTACTGATCCTGAGTTACCTCCTGTATTATACTCCAGAGCTGCACTCACTATTTCTGCTGGTGCAGTCACTGTGTACATAATTACATTACTGATCCTGAGTTACCTCCTGTATTATACTCCAGAGCTGCACTCACTATTCTGCTGGTGCAGTCACTGTGTACATACATTACATTACTGATCCTGAGTTACCTCCTGTATTATACTCCAGAGCTGCACTCACTATTCTGCTGGTGCAGTCACTGTGTACATACATTACTGATCCTGAGTTACCTCCTGTATTATACTCCAGAGCTGCACTCACTATTCTGCTGGAGCAGTCACTGTGTACATACATTACTGATCCTGAGTTACCTCCTGTATTATACTCCAGAGCTGCGCTCACTATTCTGCTGGTGCAGTCACTGTGTACATACATTACTGATCCTGAGTTACCTCCTGTATTATACTCCAGAGCTGCACTCACTATTTCTGCTGGTGCAGTCACTGTGTACATAATTACATTACTGATCCTGAGTTACCTCCTGTAAGTTGTAGTTTTGTTAGAAACAGTCAACAAGTTTGTGAACACTCTCTAGGACACACTTTCCATAACGACACAAACCATATTATTCAGGGCAATGAATAGTAAAACCTGCTGAATGATACAGCCGAATTTGCAGAAGAATTTTGTCAGAATCGTCATTAGTACAATCTGTAGTGTTGGGCTCTTCGTCTCCGCTGTAGTGTTGGGCTCTTCGTCTCGGCTGTAGTGTTGGGCTCTTCGTCTCGGCTGTAGTTTTGGGCTCTTCGTCTCGGCTGTAGTGTTGGGCTCTTCGTCTCCGCTGTAGTGTTGGGCTCTTCGTCTCCGCTGTAGTGTTGGGCTCTTCGTCTCAGCTGTAGTGTTGAGCTCTTCGTCTCCGCTGTAGTGTTGGGCTCTTCGTCTCGGCTGTAGTGTTGAGCTCTTCGTCTCCGCTGTAGTGTTGGGCTCTTCGTCTCCGCTGTAGTGTTGGGCTCTTCGTCTCCGCTGTAGTGTTGGGCTCTTCGTCTCCGCTGTAGTGTTGGGCTCTTCGTCTCCGCTGTAGTGTTGGGCTCTTCGTCTCCGCTGTAGTGTTGAGCTCTTCGTCTCCACTGTAGTGTTGGGCTCTTCGTCTCCGCTGTAGTGTTGGGCTCTTCGTCTCCGCTGTAGTTTTGGACTCTTCGTCTCCGCTGTAGTGTTGGGCTCTTCGTCTCCGCTGCAGTTTTGGGCTCTTCGTCTCCGCTGTAGTTTTGGGCTCTTCGTCTCGGCTGTAGTGTTGGGCTCTTCGTCTCGGCTGTAGTGTTGGGCTCTTCGTCTCGGCTGTAGTTTTGGGCTCTTCGTCTCGGCTGTAGTTTTGGGCTCTTCGTCTCCGCTGTAGTGTTGGACTCTTCGTCACCGCTGTAGTGTTGGGCTCTTCGTCTCCGCTGTAGTGTTGGGCTCTTAGTTTCCACTGTAGTGTTGGGCTCTTCGTCTCCGCTGTAGTTTTGGGCTCTTCGTCTCCGCTGTAGTGTTGGACTCTTTGTCTCCGCTGTAGTTTTGGGCTCTTCGTCTCCGCTGTAGTGTTGGGCTCTTCGTCTCCGCTGTAGTGTTGGGCTCTTCGTCACCGCTGTAGTGTTGGGCTCTTCGTCTCCGCTGTAGTGTTGGGCTCTTCGTCTCGGCTGTAGTGTTGGGCTCTTCGTCTCGGCTGTAGTGTTGGGCTCTTCGTCTCCGCTGTAGTGTTGGGCTCTTCGTCTCCGCTGTAGTGTTGGGCTCTTCGTCTCCGCTGTAGTGTTGGGCTCTTCGTCTCCGCTGTAGTGTTGGGCTCTTCGTCTCCGCTGTACTGTTGGGCTCTTCGTCACCGCTGTAGTGTTGGGCTCTTCGTCTCCGCTGTAGTGTTGGGCTCTTCGTCTCGGCTGTAGTGTTGGCCTCTTCGTCTCCGCTGTAGTGTTGGGCTCTTCGTCTCCGCTGAGGTTTTGCAGATATTTGCTGTGGATAATCATGCATTTTTCTTGTAATGTGGCAGTGGATATACCTGCACAGAAGCAGATGTCACCCTCCGGCTGCAGCAGCCGCATCAATGCAGGCGAGGTTCTGACTTGTTCCCCAGGAATATAAAAATCATGGATCTTGGCAGGAACCTCGAGCATCACACACACAGCACCGATAGATGCCAAAACCAAGCCACTGAGATCTTACAACTCCTGTGACAAAAGAGTGGACTCCTAAAATACAATTATATCTAGATGTATGTGCGTATAGTAGTGGGGATGTCACCCATGTCCTATGTGGAGGGGGTCTGCGCCTATAGTAGTGGGGATGTCACCCATGTCCTATGTGGAGGGGGTCTGCGCCTATAGTAGTGGGGATGTCACCCATGTCCTATGTGGAGGGGGTCTGCGCCTATAGTAGTGGGGATGTCACCCATGTCCTATGTGGAGGGGGTCTGCGCCTATAGTAGTGGGGATGTCACCCATGTCCTATGTGGAGGGGGTCTGCACCTATAGTAGTGAGGATGTCACCCATGTCCTATGTGGAGGGGTCTGCACTTATAGTAGTGGGGATGTCACCCATGTCCTATGTGGAGGGGGTCTGCGCCTATAGTAGTGGGGATGTCACCCATGTCCTATGTGGAGGGAGTCTGCACCTATAGTAGTGGGGATGTCACCTATGTCCTATGAGGAGGGGGTCTGCACCTATAGTAGTGGGGATGTCACCCATGTCCTATGAGGAGGGGGTCTGCACCTATAGTAGTGGGGATGTCACCCATGTCCTATGTGGAGGGGGTCTGCACCTATAGTAGTGAGGATGTCACCCATGTCCTATGTGGAGGGGGTCTGCACCTATAGTAGTGGGGATGTCACCCATGTCCTATGTGGAGGGTTCTGCACCTATAGTAGTGGGGATGTCACCCATGTCCTATGTGGAGGGGATCTGCACCTATAGTAGTGAGAATGTCACCCATGTCCTATGTGGAGGGGGTCTGCACCTATAGTAGTGGGGATGTCACCCATGTCCTATGTGGAGGGTTCTGCACCTATAGTAGTGGGGATGTCACCCATGTTCTATGTGGAGGGGGTCTGCACCTATAGTAGTGGGGATGTCACCCATGTCCTATGTGGAGGGGGTCTGCACCTATAGTAGTGGGGATGTCACCCATGTCCTATGTGGAGGGGGTCTGCACCTATAGTAGTGGGGATGTCACCCATGTCCTATGTGGAGGGGGTCTGCACCTATAGTAGTGGGGATGTCACCCATGTTCTATGTGGATGGTTCTGCACCTATAGTAGTGGGGATGTCACCCATGTCCTATGTGGAGGGGGTCTGCACCTATAGTAGTGGGGATGTCACCCATGTCCTATGTGGAGGGGGTCTGCACCTATAGTAGTGGGGATGTCACCCATGTCCTATGTGGAGGGGGTCTGCACCTATAGTAGTGGGGATGTCACCCATGTCCTATGTGGAGGGGGTCTGCACCTATAGTAGTGGGGATGTCACCCATGTCCTATGTGGAGGGGGTTTGCACCTATAGTAGTGGGGATGTCACCCATGTCCTATGTGGAGGGGGTCTGCACCTATAGTAGTGAGGATGTCACCCATGTCCTATGTGGAGGGGGTCTGCACCTATAGTAGTGGGGATGTCACCCATGTCCTATGTGGAGGGGGTCTGCACCTATAGTAGTGGGGATGTCACCCATGTCCTATGTGGAGGGGGTCTGCACCTATAGTAGTGGGGATGTCACCCATGTCCTATGTGGAGGGGGTCTGCACCTATAGTAGTGGGGATGTCACCCATGTCCTATGTGGAGGGGGTCTGCACCTATAGTAGTGGGGATGTCACCCATGTCCTATGTGGAGGGGGTCTGCACCTATAGTAGTGGGGATGTCACCCATGTTCTATGTGGATGGTTCTGCACCTATAGTAGTGGGGATGTCACCCATGTCCTATGTGGAGGGGGTCTGCACCTATAGTAGTGGGGATGTCACCCATGTCCTACGTGGAGGGGGTCTGCACCTATAGTAGTGGGGATGTCACCCATGTCCTATGTGGAGGGGGTCTGCACCTATAGTAGTGGGGATGTCACCCATGTCCTATGTGGAGGGGATCTGCACCTATTGTAGTGGGGATATCACCCATGTCCTATGTGGAGGGTTCTGCACCTATAGTAGTGGGGATGTCACCCATGTCCTATGTGGAGGGGGTCTGCACCTATAGTAGTGGGGATGTCACCCATGTCCTATGTGGAGGGGGTCTGCACCTATAGTAGTGGGGATGTCACCCATGTCCTATGTGGAGGGGGTCTGCACCTATAGTAGTGAGGATGTCACCCATGTCCTATGTGGAGGGGGTCTGCACCTATAGTAGTGAGGATGTCACCCATGTCCTATGTGGAGGGGATCTGCACCTATAGTAGTGGGGATGTCACCCATGTCCTATGTGGAGGGGGTCTGCGACTATAGTAGTGGGGATGTCACCCATGTCCTATGTGGAGGGGGTCTGCGCCTATAGTAGTGGGGATGTCACCCATGTCCTATGTGGAGGGGGTCTGCACCTATAGTAGTGGGGATGTCACCCATGTCCTATGTGGAGGGTTCTGCACCTATAGTAGTGGGGATGTCACCCATGTCCTATGTGGAGGGGGTCTACACCTATAGTAGTGGGGATGTCACCCATGTCCTATGTGGAGGGGGTCTGCACCTAAAGTAGTGGGGATGTCACCCATGTTCTATGTGGAGGGGGTCTGCACCTATAGTAGTGGGGATGTCACCCATGTTCTATGTGGAGGGGGTCTGCACCTATAGTAGTGGGGATGTCACCCATGTTCTATGTGGATGGTTCTGCACCTATAGTAGTGGGGATGTCACCCATGTCCTATGTGGAGGGGGTCTTCACCTATAGTAGTGGGGATGTCACCCATGTCCTATGTGGAGGGGGTCTGCACCTATAGTAGTGGGGATGTCACCCATGTCCTATGTGGAGGGGGTCTGCACCTATAGTAGTGGGGATGTCACCCATGTCCTATGTGGAGGGGGTCTGCGCCTATAGTAGTGGGGATGTCACCCATGTCCTATGTGGAGGGGGTCTGCACCTATAGTAGTGGGGATGTCACCCATGTCCTATGTGGAGGGGGTCTGCACCTATAGTAGTGGGGATGTCACCCATGTCCTATGTGGATGGTTCTGCACCTATAGTAGTGGGGATGTCACCCATGTCCTATGTGGAGGGGGTCTGCACCTATAGTAGTGGGGATGTCACCCATGTCCTATGTGGAGGGGGTCTGCACCTATAGTAGTGGGGATGTCACCCATGTCCTATGTGGAGGGGGTCTGCACCTATAGTAGTGGGGATGTCACCCATGTCCTATGTGGAGGGGGTCTGCGCCTATAGTAGTGGGGATGTCACCCATGTCCTATGTGGAGGGGGTCTGCACCTATAGTAGTGGGGATGTCACCCATGTCCTATGTGGAGGGGGTCTGCACCTATAGTAGTGGGGATGTCACCCATGTCCTATGTGGAGGGGATCTGCACCTATAGTAGTGGGGATGTCACCCATGTCCTATGTGGAGGGGGTCTGCACCTATAGTAGTGGGGATGTCACCCATGTCCTATGTGGAGGGGGTCTGCACCTATAGTAGTGAGGATGTCACCCATGTCCTATGTGGAGGGGGTCTGCACCTATAGTAGTGGGGATGTCACCCATGTTCTATGTGGATGGTTCTGCACCTATAGTAGTGGGGATGTCACCCATGTCCTATGTGGAGGGTTCTGCACCTATAGTAGTGGGGATGTCACCCATGTCCTATGTGGATGGTTCTGCACCTATAGTAGTGGGGATGTCACCCATGTCCTATGTGGAGGGGGTCTGCACCTATAGTAGTGGGGATGTCACCCATGTCCTATGTGGAGGGGGTCTGCACCTATAGTAGTGGGGATGTCACCCATGTCCTATGTGGAGGGGGTCTGCACCTATAGTAGTGGGGATGTCACCCATGTTCTATGTGGATGGTTCTGCACCTATAGTAGTGGGGATGTCACCCATGTCCTATGTGGAGGGGGTCTGCACCTATAGTAGTGGGGATGTCACCCATGTCCTATGTGGAGGGGGTCTGCACCTATAGTAGTGGGGATGTCACCCATGTCCTATGTGGAGGGGGTCTGCACCTATAGTAGTGGGGATGTCACCCATGTCCTATGTGGAGGGTTCTGCACCTATAGTAGTGGGGATGTCACCCATGTTCTATGTGGATGGTTCTGCACCTATAGTAGTGGGGATGTCACCCATGTCCTATGTGGAGGGGGTCTGCACCTATAGTAGTGGGGATGTCACCCATGTCCTATGTGGAGGGGGTCTGCACCTATAGTAGTGGGGATGTCACCCATGTCCTATGTGGAGGGGGTCTGCGCCTATAGTAGTGGGGATGTCACCCATGTCCTATGTGGAGGGGGTCTGCGCCTATAGTAGTGGGGATGTCACCCATGTCCTATGTGGAGGGGGTCTGCACCTATAGTAGTGGGGATGTCACCCATGTCCTATGTGGAGGGGGTCTACACCTATAGTAGTGGGGATGTCACCCATGTCCTATGTGGAGGGGGTCTGCACCTATAGTAGTGGGGATGTCACCCATGTCCTATGTGGATGGTTCTGCACCTATAGTAGTGGGGATGTCACCCATGTCCTATGTGGAGGGGGTCTGCACCTATAGTAGTGGGGATGTCACCCATGTCCTATGTGGAGGGGGTCTGCGCCTATAGTAGTGGGGATGTCACCCATGTCCTATGTGGAGGGGGTCTGCGCCTATAGTAGTGGGGATGTCACCCATGTCCTATGTGGAGGGGGTCTGCACCTATAGTAGTGGGGATGTCACCCATGTCCTATGTGGAGGGGGTCTACACCTATAGTAGTGGGGATGTCACCCATGTCCTATGTGGAGGGGGTCTGCACCTATAGTAGTGGGGATGTCACCCATGTCCTATGTGGAGGGGGTCTGCACCTATAGTAGTGAGGATGTCACCCATGTCCTATATGGAGGGGGTCTGCGCCTATAGTAGTGGGGATGTCACCCATGTCCTATGTGGAGGGGGTCTGCACCTATAGTAGTGGGGATGTCACCCATGTCCTATGTGGAGGGGGTCTGCACCTATAGTAGTGGGGATGTCACCCATGTCCTATGTGGAGGGGGTCTGCACCTATAGTAGTGGGGATATCACCCATGTCCTATGTGGAGGGGGTCTGCACCTATAGTAGTGGGGATGTCACCCATGTTCTATGTGGATGGTTCTGCACCTATAGTAGTGGGGATGTCACCCATGTCCTATGTGGAGGGGGTCTGCACCTATAGTAGTGAGGATGTCACCCATGTCCTATGTGGAGGGGGTCTGCACCTATAGTAGTGGGGATGTCACCCATGTCCTATGTGGATGGTTCTGCACCTATAGTAGTGGGGATGTCACCCATGTCCTATGTGGATGGTTCTGCACCTATAGTAGTGGGGATGTCACCCATGTCCTATGTGGAGGGGGTCTGCGCCTATAGTAGTGGGGATGTCACCCATGTCCTATGTGGAGGGGGTCTGCGCCTATAGTAGTGGGGATGTCACCCATGTCCTATGTGGAGGGGGTCTGCGCCTATAGTAGTGGGGATGTCACCCATGTCCTATGTGGAGGGGGTCTGCACCTATAGTAGTGAGGATGTCACCCATGTCCTATGTGGATGGTTCTGCACCTATAGTAGTGGGGATGTCACCCATGTCCTATGTGGAGGGGGTCTGCGCCTATAGTAGTGGGGATGTCACCCATGTCCTATGTGGAGGGGGTCTGCACCTATAGTAGTGGGGATGTCACCCATGTCCTATGTGGAGGGGGTCTGCGCCTATAGTAGTGGGGATGTCACCCATGTCCTATGTGGAGGGGGTCTGCACCTATAGTAGTGAGGATGTCACCCATGTCCTATGTGGAGGGGGTCTGCACCTATAGTAGTGGGGATGTCACCCATGTCCTATGTGGAGGGGGTCTGCACCTATAGTAGTGGGGATGTCACCCATGTCCTATGTGGAGGGGGTCTGCACCTATAGTAGTGGGGATGTCACCCATGTCCTATGTGGAGGGGGTCTGCACCTATAGTAGTGGGGATGTCACCCATGTCCTATGTGGAGGGGGTCTGCACCTATAGTAGTGAGGATGTCACCCATGTCCTATGTGGAGGGGGTCTGCACCTATAGTAGTGGGGATGTCACCCATGTTCTATGTGGATGGTTCTGCACCTATAGTAGTGGGGATGTCACCCATGTCCTATGTGGAGGGGGTCTGCACCTATAGTAGTGGGGATGTCACCCATGTCCTATGTGGATGGTTCTGCACCTATAGTAGTGGGGATGTCACCCATGTCCTATGTGGAGGGGGTCTGCGCCTATAGTAGTGGGGATGTCACCCATGTCCTATGTGGAGGGGTCTGCACTTATAGTAGTGGGGATGTCACCCATGTCCTATGTGGAGGGGGTCTGCACCTATAGTAGTGGGGATGTCACCCATGTCCTATGTGGATGGTTCTGCACCTATAGTAGTGGGGATGTCACCCATGTCCTATGTGGAGGGGGTCTGCACCTATAGTAGTGGGGATGTCACCCATGTCCTATGTGGATGGTTCTGCACCTATAGTAGTGGGGATGTCACCCATGTCCTATGTGGAGGGGGTCTGCGCCTATAGTAGTGGGGATGTCACCCATGTCCTATGTGGAGGGGTCTGCACTTATAGTAGTGGGGATGTCACCCATGTCCTATGTGGAGGGGTCTGCACTTATAGTAGTGGGGATGTCACCCATGTCCTATGTGGAGGGGGTCTGCACCTATAGTAGTGGGAATATCACCCATGTTCTATGTGGAGGGGATCTGCACCTATAGTAGTGGGGATGTCACCCATGTCCTATGTGGAGGGGTCTGCACTTATAGTAGTGGGGATGTCACCCATGTCCTATGTGGAGGGGGTCTGCACTTATAGTAGTGGGGATGTCACCCATGTCCTATGTGGAGGGGGTCTGCACTTATAGTAGTGGGGATGTCACCCATGTCCTATGTGGAGGGGGACTGCACTTATAGTAGTGGGGATGTCACCCATGTCCTATGTGGAGGGGATCTGCGCCTATAGTAGTGGGGATGTCACCCATGTCCTATGTGGAGGGGATCTGCGCCTATAGTAGTGGGATGTCACCCATGTCCTATGTGGAGGGGGTCTGCGCCTATAGTAGTGGGATGTCACCCATGTCCTATGTGGAGGGGGTCTGCACCTATAGTAGTGGGGATGTCACCCATGTTCTATGTGGATGGTTCTGCACCTATAGTAGTGGGGATGTCACCCATGTCCTATGTGGAGGGGGTCTGCACCTATAGTAGTGGGGATGTCACCCATGTCCTATGTGGATGGTTCTGCACCTATAGTAGTGGGGATGTCACCCATGTCCTATGTGGAGGGGGTCTGCACCTATAGTAGTGGGGATGTCACCCATGTCCTATGTGGATGGTTCTGCACCTATAGTAGTGGGGATGTCACCCATGTCCTATGTGGAGGGGGTCTGCGCCTATAGTAGTGGGGATGTCACCCATGTCCTATGTGGATGGTTCTGCACTTATAGTAGTGGGGATGTCACCCATGTCCTATGTGGATGGTTCTGCACTTATAGTAGTGGGGATGTCACCCATGTCCTATGTGGATGGTTCTGCACTTATAGTAGTGGGGATGTCACCCATGTCCTATGTGGAGGGGGTCTGCACCTATAGTAGTGGGGATGTCACCCATGTCCTATGTGGATGGTTCTGCACCTATAGTAGTGGGGATGTCACCCATGTCCTATGTGGAGGGGGTCTGCACCTATAGTAGTGGGGATGTCACCCATGTCCTATGTGGATGGTTCTGCACCTATAGTAGTGGGGATGTCACCCATGTCCTATGTGGAGGGGGTCTGCGCCTATAGTAGTGGGGATGTCACCCATGTCCTATGTGGAGGGGTCTGCACTTATAGTAGTGGGGATGTCACCCATGTCCTATGTGGAGGGGTCTGCACTTATAGTAGTGGGGATGTCACCCATGTCCTATGTGGAGGGGGTCTGCACCTATAGTAGTGGGAATATCACCCATGTTCTATGTGGAGGGGATCTGCACCTATAGTAGTGGGGATGTCACCCATGTCCTATGTGGAGGGGTCTGCACTTATAGTAGTGGGGATGTCACCCATGTCCTATGTGGAGGGGGTCTGCACTTATAGTAGTGGGGATGTCACCCATGTCCTATGTGGAGGGGGTCTGCACTTATAGTAGTGGGGATGTCACCCATGTCCTATGTGGAGGGGGTCTGCACTTATAGTAGTGGGGATGTCACCCATGTCCTATGTGGAGGGGATCTGCGCCTATAGTAGTGGGGATGTCACCCATGTCCTATGTGGAGGGGATCTGCGCCTATAGTAGTGGGATGTCACCCATGTCCTATGTGGAGGGGGTCTGCGCCTATAGTAGTGGGATGTCACCCATGTCCTATGTGGAGGGGGTCTGCACCTATAGTAGTGGGGATGTCACCCATGTTCTATGTGGATGGTTCTGCACCTATAGTAGTGGGGATGTCACCCATGTCCTATGTGGAGGGGGTCTGCACCTATAGTAGTGGGGATGTCACCCATGTCCTATGTGGAGGTGGTCTGCGCCTATAGTAGTGGGGATGTCACCCATGTCCTATGTGGAGGGGGTCTGCACCTATAGTAGTGGGGATGTCACCCATGTTCTATGTGGATGGTTCTGCACCTATAGTAGTGGGGATGTCACCCATGTTCTATGTGGATGGTTCTGCACCTATAGTAGTGGGGATGTCACCCATGTCCTATGTGGAGGGGGTCTGCACCTATAGTGGTGGGGATGTCACCCATGTCCTATGTGGAGGGGGTCTGCACCTATAGTAGTGGGGATGTCACCCATGTCCTATGTGGAGGGGGTCTGCACCTATAGTAGTGGGGATGTCACCCATGTCCTATGTGGAGGGGGTCTGCACCTATAGTAGTGGGGATATCACCCATGTCCTATGTGGAGGGGGTCTGCGCCTATAGTAGTGGGGATGTCACCCATGTCCTATGTGGAGGGGGTCTGCGCCTATAGTAGTGGGGATGTCACCCATGTCCTATGTGGAGGGGGTCTGCACCTATAGTAGTGGGGATGTCACCCATGTCCTATGTGGAGGGGGTCTACACCTATAGTAGTGGGGATGTCACCCATGTCCTATGTGGAGGGGGTCTGCACCTATAGTAGTGGGGATGTCAATCATGTCCTATGTGGAGGGGGTCTGCACCTATAGTAGTGAGGATGTCACCCATGTCCTATATGGAGGGGGTCTGCGCCTATAGTAGTGGGGATGTCACCCATGTCCTATGTGGAGGGGGTCTGCACCTATAGTAGTGGGGATGTCACCCATGTCCTATGTGGAGGGGGTCTGCACCTATAGTAGTGGGGATGTCACCCATGTCCTATGTGGAGGGGGTCTGCACCTATAGTAGTGGGGATATCACCCATGTCCTATGTGGAGGGGGTCTGCACCTATAGTAGTGGGGATGTCACCCATGTTCTATGTGGATGGTTCTGCACCTATAGTAGTGGGGATGTCACCCATGTCCTATGTGGAGGGGATCTGCGCCTATAGTAGTGGGGATGTCACCCATGTCCTATGTGGAGGGGGTCTGCACCTATAGTAGTGGGGATGTCACCCATGTCCTATGTGGAGGGGGTCTGCACCTATAGTAGTGGGGATGTCACCCATGTCCTATGTGGAGGGGGTCTGCACCTATAGTAGTGGGGATGTCACCCATGTCCTATGTGGAGGGGGTCTGCACCTATAGTAGTGGGGATGTCACCCATGTCCTATGTGGAGGGGGTCTGCACCTATAGTAGTGAGGATGTCACCCATGTCCTATGTGGAGGGGGTCTGCACCTATAGTAGTGGGGATGTCACCCATGTTCTATGTGGATGGTTCTGCACCTATAGTAGTGGGGATGTCACCCATGTCCTATGTGGAGGGGGTCTGCACCTATAGTAGTGGGGATGTCACCCATGTCCTATGTGGAGGGGTCTGCACTTATAGTAGTGGGGATGTCACCCATGTCCTATGTGGAGGGGGTCTGCACCTATAGTAGTGGGAATATCACCCATGTTCTATGTGGAGGGGATCTGCACCTATAGTAGTGGGGATGTCACCCATGTCCTATGTGGAGGGGTCTGCACTTATAGTAGTGGGGATGTCACCCATGTCCTATGTGGAGGGGGTCTGCACTTATAGTAGTGGGGATGTCACCCATGTCCTATGTGGAGGGGGTCTGCACTTATAGTAGTGGGGATGTCACCCATGTCCTATGTGGAGGGGGTCTGCACTTATAGTAGTGGGGATGTCACCCATGTCCTATGTGGAGGGGATCTGCGCCTATAGTAGTGGGGATGTCACCCATGTCCTATGTGGAGGGGATCTGCGCCTATAGTAGTGGGATGTCACCCATGTCCTATGTGGAGGGGGTCTGCGCCTATAGTAGTGGGATGTCACCCATGTCCTATGTGGAGGGGGTCTGCACCTATAGTAGTGGGGATGTCACCCATGTTCTATGTGGATGGTTCTGCACCTATAGTAGTGGGGATGTCACCCATGTCCTATGTGGAGGGGGTCTGCACCTATAGTAGTGGGGATGTCACCCATGTCCTATGTGGAGGTGGTCTGCGCCTATAGTAGTGGGGATGTCACCCATGTCCTATGTGGAGGTGGTCTGCGCCTATAGTTGTGGGGATGTCACCCATGTCCTATGTGGAGGGGGTCTGCGCCTATAGTAGTGGGGATGTCACCCATGTCCTATGTGGAGGTGGTCTGCGCCTATAGTAGTGGGGATGTCACCCATGTCCTATGTGGAGGGGGTCTGCACCTATAGTAGTGGGGATGTCACCCATGTCCTATGTGGAGGTGGTCTGCGCCTATAGTAGTGGGGATGTCACCCATGTCCTATGTGGAGGGGGGTCTGCGCCTATAGTAGTGGGGATATCACCCATGTTCTATGTGGAGGGGGTCTGCACCTATAGTAGTGGGGATGTCACCCATGTCCTATGTGGAGGTGGTCTGCGCCTATAGTAGTGGGGATGTCACCCATGTCCTATGTGGAGGGGGTCTGCACCTATAGTAGTGGGGATGTCACCCATGTCCTATGTGGAGGGGGTCTGTACCTATAGTAGTGGGGATGTCAGCCATGTCCTATGTGGAGGGGGTCTGCACCTATAGTAGTGGGGATGTCACCCATGTCCTATGTGGAGGGGGTCTGCACCTATAGTAGTGGGGATGTCACCCATGTCCTATGTGGAGGGGGTCTGCACCTATAGTAGTGGGGATGTCACCCATGTCCTATGTGGAGGGGGTCTGCACCTATAGTAGTGGGGATGTCACCCATGTCCTATGTAGAGGGGGTCTGCGCCTATAGTAGTGGGGATCTCACCCATGTCCTATGTGGAGGGGGTCTGCGCCTATAGTAGTGGGGATCTCACCCATGTCCTATGTGGAGGGGGTCTGCACCTATAGTAGTGGGGATGTCACCCATGTCCTATGTGGAGGGGGTCTGCACCTATAGTAGTGGGGATGTCACCCATGTCCTATGTGGAGGGGGTCTGCACCTATAGTAGTGGGGATGTCACCCATGTCCTATGTGGAGGGGGTCTGCACCTATAGTAGTGGGGATGTCACCCATATCCTATGTGGAGGGGGTCTGCGCCTATAGTAGTGGCGATGTCACCCATGTCCTATGTGGAGGGGGTCTGCGCCTATAGTAGTGGGGATGTCACCCATGTCCTATGTGGAGGGGGTCTGCACCTATAGTAGTGGGGATGTCACCCATGTCCTATGTGGAGGGGGTCTACACCTATAGTAGTGGGGATGTCACCCATGTCCTATGTGGAGGGGGTCTGCACCTATAGTAGTGGGGATGTCACCCATGTCCTATGTGGAGGGGGTCTGCACCTATAGTAGTGGGGATGTCACCCATGTCCTATGTGGAGGGGGTCTGCGCCTATAGTAGTGGGGATGTCACCCATGTCCTATGTGGAGGGGGTCTGCACCTATAGTAGTGGGGATGTCACCCATGTCCTATGTGGAGGGGGTCTGCACCTATAGTAGTGGGGATGTCACCCATGTCCTATGTGGAGAGGTCTGCACCTATAGTAGTGGGGATGTCACCCATGTCCTATGTGGAGGGGGTCTACACCTATAGTAGTGGGGATGTCACCCATGTCCTATGTGGAGGGGGTCTGCACCTATAGTAGTGGGGATGTCACCCATGTCCTATGTGGAGGGGGTCTGCACCTATAGTAGTGGGGATGTCACCCATGTCCTATGTGGAGGGGGTCTGCGCCTATAGTAGTGGGGATGTCACCCATGTCCTATGTGGAGGGGGTCTGCACCTATAGTAGTGGGGATGTCACCCATGTCCTATGTGGAGGGGTCTGCACCTATAGTAGTGGGGATGTCACCCATGTTCTATGTGGAGGGGGTCTGCACCTATAGTAGTGGGGATGTCACCCATGTCCTATGTGGAGGGGGTCTGCGCCTATAGTAGTGGGGATGTCACCCATGTCCTATGTGGAGGGGGTCTGCACCTATAGTAGTGGGGATGTCACCCATGTCCTATGTGGAGAGGTCTGCACCTATAGTAGTGGGGATGTCACCCATGTCCTATGTGGAGGGGTCTGCACCTATAGTAGTGGGGATGTCACCCATGTTCTATGTGGAGGGGGTCTGCACCTATAGTAGTGGGGATGTCACCCATGTTCTATGTGGAGGGGGTCTGCGCCTATAGTAGTGGGGATGTCACCCATGTCCTATGTGGAGGGGGTCTGCACCTATAGTAGTGGGGATGTCACCCATGTCCTATGTGGAGGGGGTCTGCACCTATAGTAGTGGGGATGTCACCCATGTCCTATGTGGAGGGGGTCTGCGCCTATAGTAGTGGGGATGTCACCCATGTCCTATGTGGAGGGGGTCTGCACCTATAGTAGTGGGGATGTCACCCATGTCCTATGTGGAGGGGGTCTGCACCTATAGTAGTGGGGATGTCACCCATGTCCTATGTGGAGGGGGTCTGCGCCTATAGTAGTGGGGATGTCACCCATGTCCTATGTGGAGGGGGTCTGCACCTATAGTAGTGGGGATGTCACCCATGTCCTATGTGGAGAGGTCTACACCTATAGTAGTGGGGATGTCACCCATGTCCTATGTGGAGGGGGTCTACACCTATAGTAGTGGGGATGTCACCCATGTCCTATGTGGAGGGGGTCTGCACCTATAGTAGTGGGGATGTCACCCATGTCCTATGTGGAGGGGGTCTGCGCCTATAGTAGTGGGGATGTCACCCATGTCCTATGTGGAGGGGGTCTGCACCTATAGTAGTGGGGATGTCACCCATGTCCTATGTGGAGGGGTCTGCACCTATAGTAGTGGGGATGTCACCCATGTTCTATGTGGAGGGGGTCTGCACCTATAGTAGTGGGGATGTCACCCATGTCCTATGTGGAGGGGGTCTGCGCCTATAGTAGTGGGGATGTCACCCATGTCCTATGTGGAGGGGGTCTGCACCTATAGTAGTGGGGATGTCACCCATGTCCTATGTGGAGAGGTCTGCACCTATAGTAGTGGGGATGTCACCCATGTCCTATGTGGAGGGGTCTGCACCTATAGTAGTGGGGATGTCACCCATGTTCTATGTGGAGGGGGTCTGCACCTATAGTAGTGGGGATGTCACCCATGTTCTATGTGGAGGGGGTCTGCGCCTATAGTAGTGGGGATGTCACCCATGTCCTATGTGGAGGGGGTCTGCACCTATAGTAGTGGGGATGTCACCCATGTCCTATGTGGAGGGGGTCTGCACCTATAGTAGTGGGGATGTCACCCATGTCCTATGTGGAGGGGGTCTGCGCCTATAGTAGTGGGGATGTCACCCATGTCCTATGTGGAGGGGGTCTGCACCTATAGTAGTGGGGATGTCACCCATGTCCTATGTGGAGGGGGTCTGCACCTATAGTAGTGGGGATGTCAGCCATGTCCTATGTGGAGGGGGTCTGCACCTATAGTAGTGGGGATGTCACCCATGTCCTATGTGGAGGGGGTCTGCACCTACAGTAGTGGGGATGTCACCCATGTCCTATGTGGAGGGGGTCTGCACCTATAGTAGTGGGGATCTCACCCATGTCCTATGTGGAGGGGGTCTGCACCTATAGTAGTGGGGATGTCACCCATGTCCTATGTGGAGGGGGTCTGCACCTATAGTAGTGGGGATGTCACCCATGTCCTATGTGGAGGGGGTCTGCACCTATAGTAGTGGGGATGTCACCCATGTCCTATGTGGAGGGGGTCTGCACCTATAGTAGTGGGGATGTCACCCATGTTCTATGTGGAGGGGATCTGCACCTATAGTAGTGGGGATGTCACCCATGTCCTATGTGGAGGGTTCTGCACCTATAGTAGTGGGGATCTCACCCATGTCCTATGTGGAGGGGGTCTGCACCTATAGTAGTGGGGATGTCACCCATGTCCTATGTGGAGGGGGTCTGCGCCTATAGTAGTGGGGATGTCACCCATGTCCTATGTGGAGGGGGTCTGCGCCTATAGTAGTGGGGATGTCAGCCATGTCCTATGTGGAGGGGGTCTGCACCTATAGTAGTGGGGATGTCACCCATGTCCTATGTGGAGGGGGTCTGCACCTATAGTAGTGGGGATGTCACCCATGTCCTATGTGGAGGGGGTCTGCACCTATAGTAGTGGGGATATCACCCATGTCCTATGTGGAGGGGGTCTGCACCTATAGTAGTGGGGATGTCACCCATGTCCTATGTGGAGGGGGTCTGCGCCTCCATGCCACGCCACATTGATGCAGTAATTCATGAAAGAGGAGCCCTGACCAAGTATTGAGGCATTTAGTGTACAGACTTCTCAGTAGACCAACATTTCTGAGTTTAACATCATTTTTTTCAGTTGGTTTTATATAATACTAGAAATAGGTCCGATGCTATCGCATCGGGAGTGCGGTGAAATAAACATCTATCTATGCTTAGTGGTGCTGACAGGAGCAGTGGTGAGTAGGGCTGGGGGCATTCAGTTTTGGTGAGGAGGCTGGGGGCATACAGATCTGGTGGGGGGTTTGGAGCATACATATCTGGTGGGGGGGGCTGGAGGCATACAGTTCTGGTGGGAGGTGGGCTGGGGCATACAGCTCTGTTCTGGTGGGAGGTGGGCTGGGGGCATACAGTTCTGGTGGGCTGGGGCATACAGCTCTGTTCTGGTGGGAGGTGGGCTGGGGCATACAGTTCTGGTGGGAGGTGGGCTGGGGGCATACAGCTCTGTTCTGGTGGGAGGTGGGCTGGGGCATACAGCTCTGTTCTGGTGGGAGGTGGGCTGGGGGCATACAGTTCTGGTGGGAGGTGGGCTGGGGCATACAGCTCTGTTCTGGTGGGAGGTGGGCTGGGGGCATACAGATCTGGTGGAGGGGCTGGGGGCATAGAGATCTTGGGGGGTGCTGGGGGCATGCAGATCTGGTCGGGGGGGCTGGGGGCATACAGATCTGGTTGGGGGGCTGGGGCATACAAATCTGGTCGGGGGGGCTGGGGACATACAGATCTGGTCGGGGGGGCTGGGGACATACAGATCTCTTGGGGGGGGCTGGGGGTATACAGATCTGGTGGGGGGGGCTGGAGGCATACAGATCTGATGAGGGGGGCTGAGGGTATACAGATCTGGTGGGGAGGGGGGCTGGGGATCTGGTGGGGAGGGGGGCCGGGGGTATACAGATCTGGTGGGGGGGGCTGGAGGCATACAGAACTGATGAGGGGGGCTGAGGGTATACAGATCTGGTGGGGAGGGGGGCTGGGGATCTGGTGGGGAGGGGGGCCGGGGGTATACAGATCTGGTGGGGGGGGGCTGGAGGCATACAGAACTGATGAGGGGGGCTGAGGGTATACAGATCTGGTGGGGAGGGGGGCTGGGGATCTGGTGGGGAGGGGGGCTGGGGTATACAGATCTGGTGGGGGGGGGCTGGAGGCATACAGAACTGATGAGGGGCGCTGGGGGTATACAGATCTGGTGGAGGAGGCTGGGGGTATACAGATCTGGTGGAGGAGGCTGGGGGTATACAGATATACAGATCTGGTGGGGGGGCTGGGGGTATACAAATCTGGGGGGAGGGGGGCTGGGGATCTGGTGGGGGGGGGCTGGGGGTATACAGATCTGGTGGAGGAGGCTGGGGGTGTACAGATCTGGTGGGGGGGCTGGGGGTATAGAGATCTGGTGGAGGGGCTGGGGGCATACAGATCTGGGGGGTGGGCTGGGGGCATGCAGATCTGGTCGGGGGGGCTGGGGGCATACAGATATGGTCGGGGGGGCTGGGGGCATACAGATTTGGTCGGGAGGGCTGGGGATATACAGATCTGGTGGGGGGGGGCTGGGGGTATACAGATCTGGTGGGGAGGGGGACTGGGGATCTGGTGGAGACGGGGGCTGGGGATATACAGATCTGGTGGGGGGCTGGAGGCATACAGATCTGATGAGGGGGGGCTGAGGGTATACAGATCTGGTGGGGAGGGGGGCTGGGGATATACAGATCTGGTGGGAAGGGGGGCTGGAGGCATACAGAACTGATGAGGGGGGCTGGGGGTATACAGATCTGGTGGGGGGGCTGGAGGCATACAGAACTGATGAGGGGGGCTGGGGGCATACAGATCTGGGGGGTGGGCTGGGGGCATGCAGATCTGGTCGGGGGGGCTGGGGGCATACAGATATGGTCGGGGGGGCTGGGGGCATACAGATCTGGTCGGGAGGGCTGGGGATATACAGATCTGGTGGGGGGGGGCTGGGGGTATACAGATCTGGTGGGGAGGGGGACTGGGGATCTGGTGGAGACGGGGGCTGGGGATATACAGATCTGGTGGGGGGCTGGAGGCATACAGATCTGATGAGGGGGGGCTGAGGGTATACAGATCTGGTGGGGAGGGGGGCTGGGGGTATACAGATCTGGTGGGAAGGGGGGCTGGAGGCATACAGAACTGATGAGGGGGGCTGGGGGTATACAGATCTGGTGGAGGAGGCTGGGGGTATACAGATCTGGTGGGGGGGCTGGGGGTATACAGATCTGGTGGGGGGGCTGGGGGTATACAGATCTGGTGGGGTATACAGATCTGGTGGGGGGGCTGATGTCCCCTGCAGCAATGAGCACATTTAGTAATGTGCTCCTGCTAGTTCCCTTCTGTCCCCTATTATGCCGTGTCTCACCTGTCCTCCATGCCCGCGGAGCCTCCAGCTGCAGCCCACAGACTTCTCCGTGATAGGGTCCGGTGTACGGTGCGGCCGCTGCAGGTTGATGTCATCGCTTGGCTTTACTGCAGTTGAATTCTTTACGGCGCCACAAAGCATTCAACTGCAGTAAAGGGCTGACAGCAGAATCGTCGGCGGCCCCGGACAGGTGAGTATACAGCAATGTGTGTGTGTGCGTGCGCGTATTGTATACATGCATGTGCGCTGCGCTATGTGTGTGTATGTGCTCGGTGTCTGCTATGTGTGTGCCTGCTATGTGTGTGTGTGTGTGTATGCGTGCATGCAGTGAGGACTCGGCAGCCGGAGCATTGATCAAACTGCGGCTGCGCAATGGACAATGCTGCGGTGCATCACGGAATAGGAGAACAGACAAAACTGGTGGTTATGTAAATAGATTCTAAGTTTCTGAGATAGTGACTGTTGGGTTTTCATTGGCTGTAAGCCATAATCCTCAATATTAACAGTAATAAACACGTGAAATGGATCACTCTGTGTATAATGACTCTATATGTAATATATTTGTTTCCCTTATTGTATTGACTTACTGAAATAAATGAACTTTTTGATGATATTCTAATTTATTGAGAATGCCAGAATAATGAAAGAGAGAGAATGTTTTCAGGCTTTTTATTACTTTCTGCAAAGTCAAATGTTTCCATACACTAAGAGCACTGTGCCTTTAAACAATATGGGACCGCCCATACGATGATGTCATGTCTTTGGAAGCTTCTGATAGGTTTATTGGCAACATCTGAGTTAGAGACACACCTGTGGGTGTATTTTAATGCACACCTCAAACACACGGCTTCTTTGTGTAGTGTCATGTGAAAGTCAAAAGAAATCAGCCGAGATCTTAAGAGAATTGTGGACTTGCACAAATCTGGTTCATCCTTGGGTGCAATTTCTAGATGCCTGAAGATGCCTCGTTCATTTGTACAAACAATTATACACAAGTACAAACAAGATGTGCAGCCATCATACCGCTCAGGAAGGAGACGGGTTCTGTGTACCAGAGATGAACGTGCTTTGGTCAGACATGTGCAGATCAACCCAAGAACAAAAGCAAAAGACCTTGTGAAGATGCTGGCGGAAGCTGGTAAGATTGTATCATTATCCACAGTGAAACGAGTCCTGTATCAACATGGGCTGAAAGGCTTAATTTGTGGAGACGCCCCGAAACTAAAATTGAACTGTTTGGCCATAATAACCATCGTAACGTTTTGTAGGAAAAAGGGAGAAGCTTTGAAGCCTAAGAACACCATCCCAACTGTGAAACACAGGGCGGCAGCATCATGTTGGGTGGTTGTTTTGCTGCAGGAGGGACTGGTGACTTCACAAAATAGATGTCATCATGAGGAAAGAAGATTATGTGGCAATACTGAAGAACATCTCAAGACATCAGCCAGGAACTTAAAGCTTGGGCTGAAATGGGTCTTCCAAATGGACAATGCCACGAAGCTACTGCCAAACTGGTTACAGAGTGGCTTAAGGATAACAAAGTCAATGTTTTGGAGTGGCCATCACATACCCTGATCTCAATCCTATTGAAAATTTCTGGGCAAAGCGGAAAAGACCGGAGCGAGCGGTGACCTCCAAACATGGCTCAGCTACACCATGTCAGGAGGAATCGGCCCAAATTCCACCAACTATTGTGGGAAGCTTCTGGAAGGATCCAAAACATTTCCCCCAAGTCACACAGTGTAAGGGCAACGCCACCAAATACTAATGACATGGAGGAAACGTCACTGTGCAGAAAGGAAGAAAAATGCCTGAAAACATTCTCTCTCATTTTTTCTGGAGAGCAGAGGGAAAAACCTGCAGATGTGTCTGTATAGAGAGTGGAGGGAAAAACCTGCAGCTGTGTCTGTATAGAGAGGGAGGGAACACCTGCAGATGTGTCTGTATAGAGAGCGGAGGGAAAAACCTGCAGCTGTCTGTATAGAGAGGGAGGGAACACCTGCAGATGTGTCTGTATAGAGAGCGGAGGGAACACCTGCAGATGTGTCTGTATAGAGAGCGGAGGGAAAAACCTGCAGCTGTGTCTGTATAGAGAGGGAGGGAACACCTGCAGATGTGTCTGTATAGAGAGCGGAGGGAAAAACCTGCAGCTGTCTGTATAGAGAGGGAGGGAACACCTGAAGATGTGTCTGTATAGAGAGCGGAGGGAACACCTGCAGATGTGTCTGTATAGAGAGCGGAGGGAAAAACCTGCAGTTGTGTCTGTATAGAGAGCGGAGGGAAAAACCTGCAGCTGTCTGTATAGAGAGGGAGGGAACACCTGCAGATGTGTCTGTATAGAGAGCGGAGGGAACACCTGCAGATGTGTCTGTATAGAGAGCGGAGGGAAAAACCTGCAGTTGTGTCTGTATAGAGAGCGGAGGGAAAAACCTGCAGCTGTGTCTGTATAGAGAGCGGAGGGAAATACCTGCAGATGTGTCTGTATAGAGAGCGGAGGGAAAAACCTGCAGCTGTGTCTGTATAGAGAGCAGAGGGAAAAACCTGCAGCTGTGTCTGTATAGAGAGTGGAGGGAAAAACCTGCAGATGTGTCTTTATAGATAGGGAGGGAACACCTGCAAATTTGTCTGTATAGAGAGCGAAGGGAAAAACCTGCAGATGTGTCTGTATAGAGAGGGAGGGAGAAACCTGCAGATGTGTCTGTATAGAGAGCGGAGGGAAAAACCTGCAGATGTGTCTTTATAGAGAGGGAGGGAACACCTGCAGATGTGTCTGTATAGAGAGCAGAGGGAAAAACCTGCAGATGTGTCTTTATAGAGAGGGAGGGAACACCTGCAGATGTGTCTGTATAGAGAGCGGAGGGAAAAACCTGCAGGTGTGTCTGTATAGAGAGGGAGGGAGAAACCTGCAGATGTGTCTGTATAGAGAGGGAGAAACCTGCAGATGTGTCTGTATAGAGAGCGGAGGGAAAAACCTGCAGATGTGTCTTTATAGAGAGGGAGGGAACACCTGCAGATGTGTCTGTATAGAGAGCAGAGGGAAAAACCTGCAGATGTGTCTTTATAGAGAGGGAGGGAACACCTGCAGATGTGTCTGTATAGAGAGCAGAGGGAAAAACCTGCAGATGTGTCTGTATAGATAGCGGAGGGGAAAACCTGCAGATGTGTCTGTATAGAGAGCAGAGGGAAACTACGGGTTTACACCAGAGGTCTCAAACGCAGGCCGCATGCGGCCCCTGAGGCTACCCTGTGCGGCTCGTGGCCCCTTGATGAGAGCGGCCGGTACGGTCCTATGTGGAGGGGATGTGCACCTATAGTAGTGGGGATGTCACTCGGTTTCCTCTTATTCGGGGTCAGCTGGGTGATGTCAGCCAGGTTTGCTTTGTACATTATATCCCGGAGGCCTAGACTCCATTAGTCTGAAAGCCAGATATAAATCTTGGGGTCTCTGGAGATCACCTCAAACACTAAGTATCTTCACAGACAGGATCAATACCTTCCGATAGCTTCATCTTATTACAGGATGGCCACATCCACTAATGGGATGAAATGTTGTGCTCGCGTCCCCCCCATGGAAAGTGAAGGGTCTCCACATCCTGGGAGATCCTGCCTGTGACTTGCCCTGAAGACCATCTCATTTCCTTCACATTTGGCTCTGTTCACACTGGGGCTTGTCCAGTTATAACAACCTGCAAATTCTGCACATTACTAATGCACAAATGATTGCACCTATTCTGCCGCACTTTACAATTAGGCTGGGACATATAAAGACAGTACGCGGGCTTGTGAGCTGATACTGTAATATGGCTTCCTGAGATGTGAGGGTCTCAGTCACAGCCATTTTACACAGGTTCATTTTTGTTTTATTTTTTGAGGAGAGGGGGGTTTCATGTTTGTGTGAGCATGGTGGCTCAGTGGTTACATAGTTACTTAGGTTGAAAAAAGCCCCCGCTCCATCCAGATCACCGTCCTCCACCATTATACATTTCATCACTAAATCCTCTATAGCTGACAATGCGGTGTCCTGAGGAATCCTCCGCCTGATATAAAGCGGTTATAGTATCAGCCATTACTACCTCTTGTGGTCGCATTCCACAGTCTGCTCTAAAAGGGGCTTTAAACGGTAGCGATAGCGACCGTGTAAGTACCCGTCCCCGACGCGCATGCGATTGTTTGTGATTGCTGCCGTAGCGAACATTATCGCTACGGCAGCGTCACACGCACTTACCTGGTCGGCGTCGGCACTGTGACTGCCGAACAATCCCTCCTTCAAGGGAGAGGGACGTTCGGCATCACAGAGACGTCACCGCAACGTCACTAAGCGGCCGCCCAATCAAAGCGGAGGGGTGGAGATGAGCAGGACGTAACATCCCGCCCACCTCCTTCCTTACGCATTGGGGCCGGCGGCAGGTAAGGAGACGGTCCTCGCTCCTGCGGTGTCACACATAGCGATGTGTGCTGCCGCATGAGCAATGAACAACATCGATAATCAACCATTACCGATTTTTGAGTTTGGGACGACCTCTCCATGGTGAACAATTTTCACCATTTTTGAGGTCGCTTAAGGTCGCTGGTCAGTGTCACACGCTGCGATATCGTTAATGACGCCGGATGTGCCTCACTAACAACGTGACGCCGACGACAAAACATTAACGATATCGTAGCGTGTAAAGCCCCCTTAACTGTAAAGAACCCTTTCCTATTCAGCTGCCGGAATCGCCTTTCTTCCACTCGCAGTGACTGCCCCTGGTCCTTAGTACTGTCTTTGGAAGGAATAAGTCCTGCGCCGTCCTTTGTATTGACCACACATGTATCTATACATATAATGGGATCTCCTCTGAGACGTCTTGTTCCTCCTCCATTTCTTGTAATAATCTTGTTGCCCGCCTTTGAACTGACTGTAACTTCTGAATGTCCTTTTAAAAATATGGAGCCCAAAACTGGATCGCATATTCCAGATGTGGCCTTACAAGTGATTTATAGAGGGGTAACAATACGTTGGGATCATGGGATCTAATCCCTCTTTTAATACATCCTAAAATCTTATTTGCTTTAGCAGCTGCTGCCTGACATTGAGAGCTGCTGCTCAGTTACTTGTACCGAGAATCCCCCGCTCTCCTCCTGTTCTGTAGTCTGGAATTTACTTCCACTAACTGTATATGCAATAATAGGATTACTCCATCCTCTGTGCATTGCTCCACATTTATCACCATTGCATCTCCTCTGCCCAGTGTCTGCCCATTCCCACATCTTATCCAGATAGTTCAGTCATATTGTACTAAGGTCCGTTTCTAATATCCTACATTTGATATCAGTAAAGACTGACATTTTGCTATGTATCCCATCCACAAGGTCATTAGTAAAGAGATTAAAACTAAACGGTCATAGCACAGATCCCTGCGGTCCCCACTGCTCCCAGTACAGATCCCTGCGGTCCCCACTGCTCCCAGTACAGATCCCTGCGGTCCCCACTGCTCCCAGTACAGATCCCTGCGGTCCCCACTGCTCCCAGTACAGATCCCTGCGGTCCCCACTGCTCCCAGTACAGATCCCTGCGGTCCCCACTGCTCCCAGTACAGATCCCTGTGGTCCCCACTGCTCCCATTACAGATCCCTGCGGTTCCCACTGCTCCCAGTATAGATTCCTGCGGTCCCCACTGCTCCCAGTACAGATCCCTGCGGTTCCCACTGCTCCCAGTACAGATTCCTGTGGTCCCCACTCTTTCCAATACAGATACCTTCAGATACTTGAATGATCTCTGGGGCAGTCTGTTCCTTGTTGAATACCGATGAAAAGTGCCTGTTTAATATCTCAGCCTTTCCTTTGTCCTCTATAATTATCCTGTCTTAAATGTCTTTAGCAATTTTTGTTTCAGTTAATTTTGTAACTTGATTTCTTTTTTACATTTCCTATTGAGAATTTTATATGCCTGGAATGCTATTTCTGTATTCTCAGCCCTTTGTTTTTGTTTTATTATATTTTTACAGTCTTATTGATCCATATTGGTTTATTTCATTACCAGTTTTTTACAGGACTCTAGTAATACTGTTAATACTGTACTGTATAAAGGGCAGCATGGTGGCTCAGTGGTTAGCTCTACTGTATAGAGGTCATCATGGTATCTCAGTGGTTAGCTCTACTGTATAGAGGTCATCATGGTGGCTCAGTGGTTAGCACTACTGTATAGAGGTCATCATGGTGGCTCAGTGATTTGCACTCTTCTTTTGTAGCGCTGGGTCCTGAGTTAAAATCCCACCAAGGACGACATCTGCAGGAGTTTGTGTGTCCTCCCGTGTTAGGTGGTTTCCTCCGGGTTCTCTGGCTTAGTAGATTGTGAGCCCCAATGGGGGCAGTGATACTGATGTATGTAAATTGCTGTGGAATAAATGGCGCTATATAAGTGAGTAAATATTATTATTATTATTATGTTCTCCTGCAGTCCCAACCTTCACAAAGTGCAATAAATGTGGAGTCTGACATGAGGAGGAGGAGGGGGGGGGGGTAATTAGGCCAGCATGTTATTTAATTAACTCGGTGATGAGCTGCTGAAGGGGGCACGTGCTGGCTGGTGAGGGCACTAACAAATGGCCTTTTAACTGGTGTAATTGTCTGGGCAGAGTGGAGCCTTTTCTCCTGGCCTGGTGGGGTGTCTGTGATCTGTGTCTGGGTGGGATGCATTGTATGCCTGTTATAGGAGGGGCACGGAGCCCGCCGCCCTAGGACATGGAACAAGAATAGTCTCTTTGCTGGCTGTGTGTGCGCCATTGTTGGCTATGTGGTGATGAACAGGGAAATCTTTCTTCCTCCCTTTTGTGTCACTTTAACTCCATGCGGTACAGCACCATTCATTGTGTGTGACGGGTAGAGACCAGCTAATTATTGTCTGGGGACTCTGTAGACAGACTATAGATCGCTTCTTGGGGCGCAGCCAATCTGTCACTTGGGTTTTGTAGAAACTCTGATGCTATTTAGGGACGATCTTCGATCCACAAGAAAATACACAACACAGATCACACTCGGATAATGCAAAATTATACACACACAGCCTGCGAAACCCCACTGAGGTCAGATCTTCCAGAAAAGCGTACACCTCCTAGTCACAAAGATCAGAAGAGACCTACATGTCCTCTGCACAATCTGCGCTTATTCTACATGTCCTCTGCACAATCTGCGCTTATTCTACATGTCCTCTGCACAATCTGCACTTATTCTACATGTCCTCTGCACAATCTGCACTTATTCTACATGTCCTCTGCACAATCTGCACTTATTCTACATGTCCTCTGCACAATCTGCGCTTATTCTACATGTCCTCTGCACAATCTGCACTTATTCTACATGTCCTCTGCACAATCTGCACTTACTCTACATGTCCTCTGCACAATCTGCGCTTATTCTACATGTCCTCTGCACAATCTGCACTTATTCTACATGTCCTCTGCACAATCTGCGCTTATTCTACATGTCCTCTGCACAATCTGCACTTATTCTACATGTCCTCTGCACAATCTGCGCTTATTCTACATGTCCTCTGCACAATCTGCGCTTATTCTACATGTCCTCTGCACAATCTGCGCTTATTCTACATGTCCTCTGCACAATCTGCGCTTATTCTACATGTCCTCTGCACAATCTGCACTTATTCTACATGTCCTCTGCACAATCTGCGCTTATTCTACATGTCCTCTGCACAATCTGCACTTATTCTACATGTCCTCTGCACAATCTGCACTTATTCTACATGTCCTCTGCACAATCTGCGCTTATACTACATGTCCTCTACACAATCTGCGCTTATTCTACATGTCCTCTGCACAATCTGCGCTTATTCTACATGTCCTCTGCACAATCTGCGCTTATTCTACATGTCCTCTGCACAATCTGCACTTATTCTACATGTCCTCTGCACAATCTGCGCTTATTCTACATGTCCTCTGCACAATCTGCGCTTATTCTACATGTCCTCTGCACAATCTGCACTTATTCTACATGTCCTCTGCACAATCTGCGCTTATTCTACATGTCCTCTGCACAATCTGCACTTATTCTACATGTCCTCTGCACAATCTGCACTTATTCTACATGTCCTCTGCACAATCTGCACTTATTCTACATGTCCTCTGCACAATCTGCGCTTATTCTACATGTCCTCTGCACAATCTGCGCTTATTCTACATGTCCTCTGCACAATCTGCGCTTATTCTACATGTCCTCTGCACAATCTGCGCTTATTCTATATGTCCTCTGCACAATCTGCGCTTATTCTACATGTCCTCTGCACAATCTGCGCTTATTCTACATGTCCTCTGCACAATCTGCACTTATTCTACATGTCCTCTGCACAATCTGCGCTTATACTACATGTCCTCTGCACAATCTGCGCTTATTCTACATGTCCTCTGCACAATCTGCGCTTATTCTACATGTCCTCTGCACAATCTGCGCTTATTCTACATGTCCTCTGCACAATCTGCGCTTATTCTACATGTCCTCTGCACAATCTGCACTTATTCTACATGTCCTCTGCACAATCTGCGCTTATTCTACATGTCCTCTGCACAATCTGCACTTATTCTACATGTCCTCTGCACAATCTGCACTTATTCTACATGTCCTCTGCACAATCTGCACTTATTCTACATGTCCTCTGCACAATCTGCACTTATTCTACATGTCCTCTGCACAATCTGCGCTTATTCTACATGTCCTCTGCACAATCTGCGCTTATTCTACATGTCCTCTGCACAATCTGCACTTATTCTACATGTCCTCTGCACAATCTGCGCTTATTCTACATGTCCTCTGCACAATCTGCACTTATTCTACATGTCCTCTGCACAATCTGCACTTATTCTACATGTCCTCTGCACAATCTGCACTTATTCTACATGTCCTCTGCACAATCTGCGCTTATTCTACATGTCCTCTGCACAATCTGCGCTTATTCTACATGTCCTCTGCACAATCTGCGCTTATTCTACATGTCCTCTGCACAATCTGCGCTTATTCTACATGTCCTCTGCACAATCTGCGCTTATTCTACATGTCCTCTGCACAATCTGCGCTTATTCTACATGTCCTCTGCACAATCTGCGCTTATTCTACATGTCCTCTGCACAATCTGCCCTTATTCTACATGTCCTCTGCACAATCTGCACTTATTCTACATGTCCTCTGCACAATCTGCGCTTATTCTACATGTCCTCTGCACAATCTGCACTTATTCTACATGTCCTCTGCACAATCTGCGCTTATTCTACATGTCCTCTGCACAATCTGCGCTTATTCTACATGTCCTCTGCACAATCTGCGCTTATTCTACATGTCCTCTGCACAATCTGCACTTATTCTACATGTCCTCTGCACAATCTGCGCTTATTCTACATGTCCTCTGCACAATCTGCACTTATTCTACATGTCCTCTGCACAATCTGCGCTTATTCTACATGTCCTCTGCACAATCTGCACTTATTCTACATGTCCTCTGCACAATCTGCACTTATTCTACATGTCCTCTGCACAATCTGCGCTTATTCTACATGTCCTCTGCACAATCTGCACTTATTCTACATGTCCTCTGCACAATCTGCGCTTATTCTACATGTCCTCTGCACAATCTGCACTTATTCTACATGTCCTCTGCACAATCTGCGCTTATTCTACATGTCCTCTGCACAATCTGCACTTATTCTACATGTCCTCTGCACAATCTGCGCTTATTCTACATGTCCTCTGCACAATCTGCGCTTATTCTACATGTCCTCTGCACAATCTGCACTTATTCTACATGTCCTCTGCACAATCTGCGCTTATTCTACATGTCCTCTGCACAATCTGCACTTATTCTACATGTCCTCTGCACAATCTGCACTTATTCTACATGTCCTCTGCACAATCTGCACTTATTCTACATGTCCTCTGCACAATCTGCGCTTATTCTACATGTCCTCTGCACAATCTGCACTTATTCTACATGTCCTCTGCACAATCTGCGCTTATTCTACATGTCCTCTGCACAATCTGCGCTTATTCTACATGTCCTCTGCACAATCTGCGCTTATTCTACATGTCCTCTGCACAATCTGCGCTTATTCTACATGTCCTCTGCACAATCTGCGCTTATTCTACATGTCCTCTGCACAATCTGCACTTATTCTACATGTCCTCTGCACAATCTGCGCTTATTCTACATGTCCTCTGCACAATCTGCGCTTATTCTACATGTCCTCTGCACAATCTGCGCTTATTCTACATGTCCTCTGCACAATCTGCGCTTATTCTACATGTCCTCTGCACAATCTGCGCTTATTCTACATGTCCTCTGCACAATCTGCACTTATTCTACATGTCCTCTGCACAATCTGCGCTTATACTACATGTCCTCTGCACAATCTGCGCTTATTCTACATGTCCTCTGCACAATCTGCGCTTATTCTACATGTCCTCTGCACAATCTGCGCTTATTCTACATGTCCTCTGCACAATCTGCGCTTATTCTACATGTCCTCTGCACAATCTGCACTTATTCTACATGTCCTCTGCACAATCTGCACTTATTCTACATGTCCTCTGCACAATCTGCACTTATTCTACATGTCCTCTGCACAATCTGCCCTTATTCTACATGTCCTCTGCACAATCTGCGCTTATTCTACATGTCCTCTGCACAATCTGCGCTTATTCTACATGTCCTCTGCACAATCTGCGCTTATTCTACATGTCCTCTGCACAATCTGCACTTATTCTACATGTCCTCTGCACAATCTGCGCTTATTCTACATGTCCTCTGCACAATCTGCGCTTATTCTACATGTCCTCTGCACAATCTGCACTTATTCTACATGTCCTCTGCACAATCTGCGCTTATTCTACATGTCCTCTGCACAATCTGCGCTTATTCTACATGTCCTCTGCACAATCTGCGCTTATTCTACATGTCCTCTGCACAATCTGCACTTATTCTACATGTCCTCTGCACAATCTGCGCTTATTCTACATGTCCTCTGCACAATCTGCGCTTATTCTACATGTCCTCTGCACAATCTGCACTTATTCTACATGTCCTCTGCACAATCTGCACTTATTCTACATGTCCTCTGCACAATCTGCGCTTATTCTACATGTCCTCTGCACAATCTGCGCTTATTCTACATGTCCTCTGCACAATCTGCGCTTATTCTACATGTCCTCTGCACAATCTGCGCTTATTCTACATGTCCTCTGCACAATCTGCGCTTATTCTACATGTCCTCTGCACAATCTGCACTTATTCTACATGTCCTCTGCACAATCTGCGCTTATACTACATGTCCTCTGCACAATCTGCGCTTATTCTACATGTCCTCTGCACAATCTGCGCTTATTCTACATGTCCTCTGCACAATCTGCGCTTATTCTACATGTCCTCTGCACAATCTGCGCTTATTCTACATGTCCTCTGCACAATCTGCACTTATTCTACATGTCCTCTGCACAATCTGCACTTATTCTACATGTCCTCTGCACAATCTGCACTTATTCTACATGTCCTCTGCACAATCTGCCCTTATTCTACATGTCCTCTGCACAATCTGCGCTTATTCTACATGTCCTCTGCACAATCTGCGCTTATTCTACATGTCCTCTGCACAATCTGCGCTTATTCTACATGTCCTCTGCACAATCTGCACTTATTCTACATGTCCTCTGCACAATCTGCGCTTATTCTACATGTCCTCTGCACAATCTGCGCTTATTCTACATGTCCTCTGCACAATCTGCACTTATTCTACATGTCCTCTGCACAATCTGCGCTTATTCTACATGTCCTCTGCACAATCTGCGCTTATTCTACATGTCCTCTGCACAATCTGCGCTTATTCTACATGTCCTCTGCACAATCTGCACTTATTCTACATGTCCTCTGCACAATCTGCGCTTATTCTACATGTCCTCTGCACAATCTGCGCTTATTCTACATGTCCTCTGCACAATCTGCACTTATTCTACATGTCCTCTGCACAATCTGCACTTATTCTACATGTCCTCTGCACAATCTGCGCTTATTCTACATGTCCTCTGCACAATCTGCGCTTATTCTACATGTCCTCTGCACAATCTGCGCTTATTCTACATGTCCTCTGCACAATCTGCGCTTATTCTACATGTCCTCTGCACAATCTGCACTTATTCTACATGTCCTCTGCACAATCTGCGCTTATTCTACATGTCCTCTGCACAATCTGCGCTTATTCTACATGTCCTCTGCACAATCTGCGCTTATTCTACATGTCCTCTGCACAATCTGCGCTTATTCTACATGTCCTCTGCACAATCTGCGCTTATTCTACATGTCCTCTGCACAATCTGCACTTATTCTACATGTCCTCTGCACAATCTGCGCTTATTCTACATGTCCTCTGCACAATCTGCGCTTATTCTACATGTCCTCTGCACAATCTGCGCTTATTCTACATGTCCTCTGCACAATCTGCCCTTATTCTACATGTCCTCTGCACAATCTGCGCTTATTCTACATGTCCTCTGCACAATCTGCGCTTATTCTACATGTCCTCTGCACAATCTGCGCTTATTCTACATGTCCTCTGCACAATCTGCACTTATTCTACATGTCCTCTGCACAATCTGCGCTTATTCTACATGTCCTCTGCACAATCTGCGCTTATTCTACATGTCCTCTGCACAATCTGCGCTTATTCTACATGTCCTCTGCACAATCTGCGCTTATTCTACATGTCCTCTGCACAATCTGCGCTTATTCTACATGTCCTCTGCACAATCTGCGCTTATACTACATGTCCTCTGCACAATCTGCGCTTATTCTACATGTCCTCTGCACAATCTGCGCTTATTCTACATGTCCTCTGCACAATCTGCGCTTATTCTACATGTCCTCTGCACAATCTGCGCTTATTCTACATGTCCTCTGCACAATCTGCACTTATTCTACATGTCCTCTGCACAATCTGCGCTTATACTACATGTCCTCTGCACAATCTGCGCTTATTCTACATGTCCTCTGCACAATCTGCACTTATTCTACATGTCCTCTGCACAATCTGCACTTATACTACATGTCCTCTGCACAATCTGCACTTATTCTACATGTCCTCTGCACAATCTGCGCTTATTCTACATGTCCTCTGCACAATCTGCACTTATTCTACATGTCCTCTGCACAATCTGCGCTTATTCTACATGTCCTCTGCACAATCTGCACTTATTCTACATGTCCTCTGCACAATCTGCACTTATTCTACATGTCCTCTGCACAATCTGCACTTATTCTACATGTCCTCTGCACAATCTGCGCTTATTCTATATGTCCTCTGCACAATCTGCGCTTATTCTACATGTCCTCTACACAATCTGTGCTTATTCTACATGTCCTCTGCACAATCTGCGCTTATTCTACATGTCCTCTGCACAATCTGCGCTTATTCTACATGTCCTCTGCACAATCTGCGCTTATTCTACATGTCCTCTGCACAATCTGCACTTATTCTACATGTCCTCTGCACAATCTGCGCTTATTCTACATGTCCTCTGCACAATCTGCGCTTATTCTACATGTCCTCTGCACAATCTGCGCTTATTCTACATGTCCTCTGCACAATCTGCGCTTATACTACATGTCCTCTGCACAATCTGCGCTTATTCTACATGTCCTCTGCACAATCTGCACTTATTCTACATGTCCTCTGCACAATCTGCATTTATACTACATGTCCTCTGCACAATCTGCACTTATTCTACATGTCCTCTGCACAATCTGCGCTTATTCTGCATGTCCTCTGCACAATCTGCACTTATTCTGCATGTCCTCTGCACAATCTGCACTTATACTACATGTCCTCTGCACAATCTGCGCTTATTCTACATGTCCTCTGCACAATCTGCGCTTATTCTACATGTCCTCTGCACAATCTGCGCTTATTCTACATGTCCTCTGCACAATCTGCGCTTATTCTACATGTCCTCTGCACAATCTGCGCTTATTCTACATGTCCTCTGCACAATCTGCGCTTATTCTACATGTCCTCTGCACAATCTGCGCTTATTCTACATGTCCTCTGCACAATCTGCGCTTATTCTACATGTCCTCTGCACAATCTGCGCTTATTCTACATGTCCTCTGCACAATCTGCGCTTATTCTACATGTCCTCTGCACAATCTGCGCTTATTCTACATGTCCTCTGCACAATCTGCGCTTATTCTACATGTCCTCTGCACAATCTGCGCTTATTCTACATGTCCTCTGCACAATCTGCGCTTATTCTATATGTCCTCTGCACAATCTGCACTTATTCTACATGTCCTCTGCACAATCTGCGCTTATTCTACATGTCCTCTGCACAATCTGCACTTATTCTACATGTCCTCTGCACAATCTGCGCTTATTCTACATGTCCTCTGCACAATCTGCGCTTATTCTACATGTCCTCTGCACAATCTGCACTTATTCTACATGTCCTCTGCACAATCTGCGCTTATTCTACATGTCCTCTGCACAATCTGCACTTATTCTACATGTCCTCTGCAGCACAATCTGCGCTTATTCTACATGTCCTCTGCACAATCTGCACTTATTCTACATGTCCTCTGCACAATCTGCGCTTATTCTACATGTCCTCTGCACAATCTGCGCTTATTCTACATGTCCTCTGCACAATCTGCGCTTATTCTACATGTCCTCTGCACAATCTGCGCTTATTCTACATGTCCTCTGCACAATCTGCACTTATTCTACATGTCCTCTGCACAATCTGCGCTTATTCTACATGTCCTCTGCACAATCTGCACTTATTCTACATGTCCTCTGCACAATCTGCGCTTATTCTACATGTCCTCTACACAATCTGCGCTTATTCTACATGTCCTCTGCATAATCTGCACTTATTCTACATGTCCTCTACACGTATGGGAACACTCAGCTGTCCGATATACACAGCTGTGATCTGCTGACAGGGACCGCCACTATAGAGAGGAGGGACACAGGGACTTTACTGTCACTCTAGTAACAGTGCTACATCAATGTTCATCCTTTAACTCATCTGGCCACAAGACTTAAGGGTGTTTTACACGCTGCGACATCGCTAACGATATATCGTCGGGGTCACGTCGTTAGTGACGCACATCCGGCGCCGTTAGCGACATCGCAGCGTGTGACACCAATGAGCGATGATCAACGAGCACAAAAACGTGAAAAATCGTTGCTCGTTGACACGTCGCTCCTTTCCTTAATATCGTTGTCTGGTGAGTAGCGATGTTGTTTGTCGTTTCTGAGGCAGCGCACATCGCTGTGTGTGACCCCGCAGGAGCGAGGAACATCTCCTTACCTGCCTCCACCGGCAATGCGGAAGGAAGGAGGTGGGCGGGATGTTTCGTCCGCTCATCTCCGCCCCTCCTCTGCTATTGGACGGCTGCCGTGTGACTTCGCTGTGACGCTGCACGAACCACCCCCTTAGAAAGGAGGCGGATCGCCGGCCAGAGCAACGTTGCAGGGAAGGTGAGTGCGTGTTACGGGTGTTAGCGATGTTGACGCACAACCGACGGGGGCGGGTACACTCGCTATCGATACCGATATCGCAGCGTGTAAAGTACCCTTTAGGATAAGAGCCAAACCATAAACTATTTTCAGATACGTGTTTCGGGGCGTTTGCCAGTTCTCCTGCTTTTTGCTGATAAGAAGCAAACTGGTGACGGGCAGACACCCCCAAACAGGACCAAAAATATGTGAATAACTAGGTCCATATCAACACGCTAATCTCATGAAGAGTCACCAAAGCCAGATACTATACCTACAAAAAAGACTCCAAACAGGAGTCTGTGAATGCAGTTTATGGTTTATCTTTGTGTCCTAGAGGTTCAATATTGAATATTGTAACCTTCGCAATCATTTTTCCATTTCCAAATCCATTTTTGACATACAGTGCCTTGCGAAAGTATTTGGCCCCCTTGAATTTTTCAACCTTTTCCTGCATTTCAGGAGTCAAACATAAAGATAAAATGTTAATGTTCTGGTGAAGAATCAACAACAAGTGACACAATTGTGAAGAGGAAGGAAATTTATTGCTTATTTAACATTTTTGTAAAAAATAAATAACTGAAAATTGTGGCGTGCAATATTATTCATCCCCTTTACTTTCAGTGCAGTAAACTCCCTCCAGAAGTTGATTGAGGGTCTCTGAATGATGCAATGTTGTCCTAAATTACTGATGATGATAAATATAAGCCCCTGTGTGTGATCAAGTCTCCGTATAACGCCCCTGCTCTGTGATAGTCTCAGGGTTCTGTGTAAAGAGCAGAGAGCATCATGAAGACCAAGGAACACAACAGGCAGGTCCAGGATACTGTTGTGGAGAAGGTTAAAGCTGGATTTAGTTACAAAAAGATCTCCTAAACTTTAAACATCCCAAGGAGCACTGTGCAAGCGATCATATTGAGATGGAAGGAGCATCATACCCCTGCAAATCTACCAAGACCCGGCCGTCCATCCAAACTATCATCTCACACAAGCAGAAGACTGATCAGAGACGCAGCCAAGAGGCCCATGATCCCTCTAGATGATCTGCAGAGATCTACAGCTGAGGTGGGAGAGTCTGTCCATAGCACAACAATCAGTCTACACTGCACAAATCTGGCCTTTATGGAAGAGTGGCAAGAAGAAAGCCATTTCTCAAAGATATCCATAAAAAGTGTTGTTTAAAGTTTGCCACAAGCCACCGGAGACACCAAACATGTGGAGGAAGGGGCTCTGCTCAGAGGAAACCAAAATCACACTATCTGGGCACAATGCCAAACGATACTAGCAACACAGCTCATCACCCTGAACACACCATCCCCACTGTCAAACATGGTGGTGGCAGCATCATGGTTTGGGCCTGCTTTTCTTCAGCAGGGACAGGGAAGATGGTTAAAATTGATGGGAAGATGGAAGGAGCCAAATACAGGACCATTCTTGAAGAAAACCTGTTGGAGTCTGCAAAAGACCTGAGACTGGGACGGAGATTTGTCTTCCAACAAGACAATGATCCCAAACATAAAGCAAAATCTACAATGGAATGGATCACAAATAACCGTATCCAGGTGTTAGAATGGCCAAGTCACAGTCCAGACCTGAACCCAATCGAGAATCTGTGGAAAGAGCTGAAAACTGCTGTTCACAAACGCCTCCATCCAACCTCACTCAGCTCCAGCTGTTTACAAAGAATGGGCGAGAATTTCACCTCTCCATGTGCAAAACTGATAGACACATCCCCCAAGAGACTGCAGCTGTAATCGCAGGAAAAGGGGGCGCTGCAAAGGATTCACTTACAGGGGATGAATAATATTGCACACACCAATTTACAGTTATTTTTTATAAAAGTTTAAAATAAGCAATAAATTTCCTTCCTCTTTACAATTGTGTCACTTGTTGTTGATTCTTCACCAGAACATTCACATTTTATCTTTGTTTGACGCCTGAAATGTGGGAAAAGGTTGATACAGATCATACAGTACCTGTTCTACATTGATGGGTTCTTCACCTGTCCGTGTTTTGATTCGAGTCAGGGATTAAGTTTCACTAATGCAAATCCATGGGTCTGTAAACACTCGGAGATCGCGGTCACGGCATCATCGGAGACGTTTGGCAAGTTTTCTAGGCACTGATTTACAGGATAGGATCCTACTTGAGCACCTGAGCTACTCACCAAAAGTGCGGTGCTTTACCACTCTTACACACACACAGTCATGCTCAGTGGCCACTCTTGCACACACACAGTCACGCTCAGTGGTCACTCTTACACACACAGTCATGCTCAGTGGTCACTCTTGCACACACAGTCATGCTCAGTGGCCACTCTTGCACACACAGTCACGCTCAGTGGCCACTCTTGCACACACAGTCATGCTCAGTGGCCACTCTTGCACACACAGTCATGCTCAGTGGCCACTCTTGCACACACAGTCACGCTCAGTGGTCACTCTTGCACACACAGTCACGCTCAGTGGTCACTCTTACACACACAGTCATGCTCAGTGGCCACTCTTGCACACACAGTCATGCTCAGTGGCCACTCTTGCACACACAGTCATGCTCAGTGACCACTCTTGCACACACAGTCACGCTCAGTGGTCACTCTTGCACACACAGTCATGCTCAGTGGCCACTCTTGCACACACAGTCACGCTCAGTGGCCACTCTTGCACACACAGTCATGCTCAGTGGCCACTCTTACACACACAGTCACGCTCAGTGGTCACTCTTGCACACACAGTCACGCTCAGTGGTCACTCTTGCACACACAGTCACGCTCAGTGGTCACTCTTACACACAAAGTCATGCTCAGTGGTCACTCTTGCACACACAGTCATGCTCAGTGGCCACTCTTGCACACACAGTCATGCTCAGTGGTCACTCTTACACACACAGTCATGCTCAGTGGCCACTCTTGCACACACAGTCACGTTCAGTGGTCACTCTTGCACACACAGTCACGCTCAGTGGTCACTCTTACACACACAGTCACGCTCAGTGGTCACTCTTGCACACACAGTCACGCTCAGTGGTCACTCTTGCACACACAGTCACGCTCAGTGGTCACTCTTACACACACAGTCACGCTCAGTGGTCACTCTTGCACACACAGTCACGTTCAGTTGTCACTCTTGCACACACAGTCACGCTCAGTGGTCACTCTTGCACACACAGTCACGCTCAGTGGTCACTCTTGCACACACAGTCACGCTCAGTGGCCACTCTTGCACACATAGTCACGCTCAGTGGTCACTCTTGCACACAGTCACGCTCAGTGGTCACTCTTGCACACAGTCACGCTCAGTTGTCACTCTTGCACACACAGTCACGTTCAGTGGTCACTCTTGCACACACAGTCACGCTCAGTGGTCAATGTTGCACACAGTCACGCTCAGTAGTCACTCTTGCACACACAGTCACGCTCAGTGGTCACTGTTGCACACACAGTCATGCTGAGTGGTCACTCTTGCACACACAGTCACGCTCAGTGGTCAATGTTGCACACAGTCACGCTCAGTGGTCACTGTTGCACACACAGTCATGCTCAGTGGCCACTCTTGCACACAGTCACGCTCAGTGGTCACTCTTGCACACACAGTCATGCTCAGTGGTCACTCTTGCACACACAGTCACGCTCAGTGGTCACTCTTGCACACACAGTCATGCTCAGTGGTCACTCTTGCACACACAGTCACGCTCAGTGGTCACTCTTGCACACACAGTCACGCTCAGTGGCCACTCTTGCACACACAGTCACGCTCTGTGGTCACTCTTGCACACACAGTCACGCTCTGTGGTCACTCTTGCACACACAGTCACGTTCAGTGGTCACTCTTGCACACACAGTCACGCTCAGTGGTCACTCTTGCACACACAGTCACGCTCAGTGGTCACTCTTACACACACAGTCACGCTCAGTGGCCACTCTTGCACACAGTCACGCTCAGTGGTCACTCCTGCACACACAGTCACGCTCAGTGGTCACTCTTACACACACAGTCATGCTCAGTGGCCACTCTTGCACACAGTCACGCTCAGTGGTCACTCCTGCACACACAGTCACGCTCAGTTGTCACTCTTGCACACACAGTCACGTTCAGTTGTCACTCTTGCACACATAGTCACGCTCAGTGGTCACTCTTGCACACATAGTCACGCTCAGTGGTCACTCTTGCACACAGTCACGCTCAGTGGTCAATGTTGCACACAGTCACGCTCAGTGGTCACTGTTGCACACACAGTCATGCTCAGTGGCCACTCTTGCACACACAGTCACGCTCAGTGGCCACTCTTGCACACACAGTCACGTTCAGTGGTCACTCTTGCACACACAGTCACGTTCAGTGGCCACTCTTGCACACACAGTCATGCTCAGTGGCCACTCTTACACACACAGTCACGCTCAGTGGTCACTCTTACACACACAGTCATGCTCAGTGGTCACTCTTGCACACACAGTCACGCTCAGTGGTCACTCTTACACACACAGTCATGCTCAGTGACCACTCTTGCACACACAGTCACGCTCAGTGGTCACTCTTACACACACAGTCATGCTCAGTGACCACTCTTGCACACACAGTCACGCTCAGTGGTCACTCTTACACACACAGTCATGCTCAGTGACCACTCTTACACACACAGTCACGCTCAGTGGTCACTCTTACACACACAGTCATGCTCAGTGACCACTCTTGCACACACAGTCACGCTCAGTGGTCACTCTTACACACACAGTCATGCTCAGTGACCACTCTTACACACACAGTCACGCTCAGTGGTCACTCTTACACACACAGTCATGCTCAGTGACCACTCTTGCACACACAGTCATGCTCAGTGGCCACTCTTGTACACACAGTCACGTTCAGTGGTCACTCTTGCACACACAGTCATGCTCAGTGGCCACTCTTGCACACACAGTCACGCTCAGTGGCCACTCTTACACACACAGTCATGCTCAGTGGTCACTCTTACACACACAGTCATGCTCAGTGGTCACTCTTACACACACAGTCATGCTCAGTGGTCACTCTTACACACACAGTCACGCTCTGTGGTCACTCTTGCACACACAGTCATGCTCAGTGGCCACTCTTGCACACACAGTCACGCTCAGTGGTCACTCTTGCACACACAGTCACGCTCAGTGGTCACTCTTACACACACAGTCACGCTCAGTGGCCACTCTTGCACACACAGTCATGCTCAGTGGCCACTCTTGCACACACAGTCACGCTCAGTGGTCACTCTTGCACACACAGTCACGCTCAGTGGTCACTCTTACACACACAGTCACGCTCAGTGGCCACTCTTGCACACACAGTCATGCTCAGTGGCCACTCTTGCACACAGTCACGCTCAGTGGTCACTCCTGCACACACAGTCACGCTCAGTTGTCACTCTTGCACACACAGTCACGCTCAGTGGTCACTCTTGCACACATAGTCACGCTCAGTGGTCACTCTTGCACACAGTCACGCTCAGTGGTCACTCTTGCACACAGTCACGCTCAGTTGTCACTCTTGCACACACAGTCACGTTCAGTGGTCACTCTTGCACACACAGTCACGCTCAGTGGTCACGCTTGCACACACAGTCACGCTCAGTGGCCACTCTTGCACACACAGTCACGCTCAGTGGTCACTCTTGCACACACAGTCACGCTCAGTTGTCACTCTTGCACACACAGTCACGTTCAGTGGTCACTCTTGCACACACAGTCACGCTCAGTGGTCACTCTTGTACACACAGTCACGTTCAGTGGTCACTCTTGCACACACAGTCATGCTCAGTGGTCACTCTTGCACACACAGTCACGCTCAGTGGTCACTCTTGCACACACAGTCACGCTCAGTTGTCACTCTTGCACACAGTCACGCTCAGTGGTCACTCTTGCACACAGTCATGCTCAGTGGTCACTCTTGCACACAGTCATGCTCAGTGGTCACTCTTGCACACACAGTCACGTTCAGTGGTCACTCTTGCACACACAGTCACGCTCAGTGGTCACTCTTGCACACACAGTCACGCTCAGTGGTCACTCTTGCACACACAGTCACGCTCAGTGGTCACTCTTGCACACACAGTCACGCTCAGTTGTCACTCTTGCACACACAGTCACGCTCAGTTGTCACTCTTGCACACACAGTCACGCTCAGTGGTCACTCTTGTACACACAGTCACGTTCAGTGGTCACTCTTGCACACACAGTCACGTTCAGTGGTCACTCTTGCACACACAGTCACGCTCAGTGGTCACTCTTGTACACACAGTCACGTTCAGTGGTCACTCTTGCACACACAGTCATGCTCAGTGGTCAATGTTGCACACACAGTCACGCTCAGTTGTCACTCTTGCACACACAGTCACGCTCAGTGGTCACTCTTGCACACACAGTCACGCTCAGTGGTCACTCTTGCACACACAGTCATGCTCAGTGGTCACTCTTGCACACACAGTCACGCTCAGTGGTCACTCTTGCACACACAGTCACGTTCAGTGGTCACTCTTGCACACAGTCACGCTCAGTGGTCACTCTTGCACACACAGTCACGCTCAGTGGTCACTCTTGCACACACAGTCATGCTCAGTGGTCACTCTTGCACACACAGTCACGCTCAGTGGTCACTCTTGCACACACAGTCACGCTCAGTGGTCACTCTTGCACACAGTCACGCTCAGTTGTTGCTCGGCTTTACTTTGCAATGTGTGGGGTGAACTGGGCGCATTGAACCTTAAACTTTGCAGCCTTCTCCAGTCTCTGTTCCTCACCAAAATGATAAGGGTCACATGGACAATTTTAAAGCTCCTGGTTTAATAAGATTAGCTGGAGGGCTCCTTCCCTGCTGCCATACAGAAGACCCCAACCCTGACTGCTATTAATCACCTGCCCTGCAGGGGGTTGCATCTGAGGAATCTTGTTTAACCCCTTGGTTGCTGATTGCTGCATGCAAAAGCTTCCCTCCTCCATATGTTTAAATAGCCCACAGCAACGAAACAGATGATGGGAGGGAGAAGGGATCACTGCTGACCTTATCAGGGGGCTGCTTTCAGTAATGTAACAAGCATGTCTATGAGAGGGGGCATGACCCTGCGGGTGGGGGAGGCATGACTGCTACCACCACAGTAATGACAGTGGCCCGCTATAGTGTAAGCACGAAACAAGCCCCCCGCTATAGTGTAAGCACGAAACAAGCCCCCCCGCTATAGTGTAAGCAAGAAACAAGCCCTCCGCTATAGTGTAAGCACGAAACAAGCCCCCCGCTATAGTGTAAGCACGAAACAAGCCCTCCGCTATAGTGTAAGCACGAAACAAGCCCTCCGCTATAGTGTAAGCACGAAACAAGCCCCCCGCTATAGTGTAAGCACGAAACAAGCCCCCCGCTATAGTGTAAGCACGAAACAAGCCCTCCGCTATAGTGTAAGCACGAAACAAGCCCTCCGCTATAGTGTAAGCACGAAACAAGCCCTCCGCTATAGTGTAAGCACGAAACAAGCCCTCCGCTATAGTGTAAGCACGAAACAAGCCCCCCGCTATAGTGTAAGCACGAAACAAGCCCTCCGCTATAGTGTAAGCACGAAACAAGCCCCCCGCTATAGTGTAAGCACGAAACAAGCCCTCCGCTATAGTGTAAGCACGAAACAAGCCCTCCGCTATAGTGTAAGCACGAAACAAGCCCCCCGCTATAGTGTAAGCACGAAACAAGCCCCCCGCTATAGTGTAAGTACGAAACAAGCCCTCCGCTATAGTGTAAGCACGAAACAAGCCCTCCGCTATAGTGTAAGCACGAAACAAGCCCTCCGCTATAGTGTAAGCACGAAACAAGCCCCCCGCTATAGTGTAAGCACGAAACAATCCCTCCGCTATAGTGTAAGCACGAAACAAGCCCCCCGCTATAGTGTAAGCACGAAACAAGCCCTCCGCTATAGTGTAAGCACGAAACAAGCCCCCCGCTATAGTGTAAGCACGAAACAAGCCCTCCGCTATAGTGTAAGCACGAAACAAGCCCCCCGCTATAGTGTAAGCACGAAAAAATCCCTCCGCTATAGTGTAAGCACGAAACAAGCCCTCCGCTATAGTGTAAGCACGAAACAAGCCCCCCGCTATAGTGTAAGCACGAAAAAATCCCTCCGCTATAGTGTAAGCACGAAACAAGCCCTCCGCTATAGTGTAAGCACGAAACAAGCCCCCCGCTATAGTGTAAGGACGAAACAAGCCCCCCGCTATAGTGTAAGCACGAAACAAGCCCCCCGCTATAGTGTAAGCACGAAAAAATCCCTCCGCTATAGTGTAAGCACGAAACAAGCCCTCCGCTATAGTGTAAGGACGAAACAAGCCCTCCGCTACAGTGTAAGTGTGACACCCTGGACACCCCAGGGGTCACAGGTCATTACACTCACCACATACACCCCCACCCCAGTAAGGTACCAACAGTCAACCAAAAGACCTGATTGCCTCCCTCAGAGTCAGACAGGCACACCAGGTGGGCGGAGTCAGGCAGAAAGACACGCCCTCCCAGGAATCTGCTGACCTGAGGCAGGAAAAACACACACAGTGAAGTTAGGAGAGTGAAGTGAGGAGAGAGAAAAGCTCAGTTCTGTGTGGGGCCAGGGTTGGAGCCTAGGACCCCAGATCAGTCAGGCAGGCAGAAGGTAGTGGCCGCCTGCAGGAGACCGGGAATACGACCAGCGGAACCGTAAGGGACCGGGACAGGGTAGTGGCCCGCCGGAACCAAACCGGGGAGCTAACTGGATACCGGAGCACCAGGCAGGGTACTCAGACCACCTATCTAGGCTATAAGCCACCACCATAGTCAAATCAACTGATTGCGGTCTGGACCTCAGGGGTTCATTCCCACCTAAGTCCCGATTGAAGGCAACAGCCCAACCCAGAGGCCAGAGATCCAAGGGCCAGCGTCTGCGCGCAAACGGGCTCCTACGACACATACACGCCGGGGAGCGGACTACCGGTGCCCAGGAACGGTAGCCAAGATCACATACAGGTGCAGGAGAAAGGCAGACATTACCAACCTATCTGGAGAAACTGCAGCCGGCTGTGGGCCCCGTTCGTCACCCCGTTTGGTTTACCAGTGACTCTGTGTGGTTTAATCGTGAGTACACCAGTGCCATCAGTCACCGCACCGCAATACTGCCCTTGCACCCCGGCCCTCACTACCGGGCCCCGGGACCAACATCCCCTACCCACGGAGGGGTCAACACCTAGCTGCGCCCCTACACCGCTCCCGGGATTCCCCGCACCTTTACTGCAGCGGTGGTGCCCACCATCACCACAACCTGTGGGTGGCGTCACGAACTTTACAACACAACCACCCCACAACCCCTGCGTGCACCGCCACTACACCTTTCCAGAGCGACGTGACCCCCGGGTCCGGAGGCGCTCAAGCCACCGACACACACGAGCCCGGACCCGAGCGGCTCGGCGGTCGTAGCCGAGGCCGTGGGGCGGTACACATCGACTCTTCTGGCGTCACGAACAGGATAGAACCAGTCTACTTACCGGTAGACGTGCGCCTTGTGGTTCCCGTCAGCGGCGTCCCGTCAGCGGCGTCCCGCCGAAAAATCTGAAGATCCACCATCTTGGGCGCGAAAGTTTCCCGCTCGAGTCGTCTTCCCCGAGCAGTGAAGGCACGAAAGTGAAGCCCCGCCCCCAAAGAGAGAAGTGCTGTAGAAAAACCAAGGGGGAACGCGAAGAAGATGTCCGTGCCTACCGGAGACGGCGGGGGGGCATCCGCTATAGGAGTGGCAGCACCCGAAGATGGGAACGTGGCAGCCCTCGCTCCGGTCGCAGAAGCGTGGAAGGCCGCAGGTCCCGCGGTTGCCCAGGTAATGTCGATCTCCCTGCCGTACGTGTCCGGTGCTACTTGGCTACCCCAGTACGATGGGAAGCCTGATGCCTTGCAGGTGTTCCGGAAAAAGATAAACCCAATCCTTGACCTGTATGCCATGACTGGCAGACAGCGGGCGACGGTGGTACTCGGGCAGCTGACCGGCGCAGCCGAGCAGGAGACGGAGACCTGGACCGATGCGGACCGGGCCTCGGTAGCCACTATCTTTGAAAAACTCCAGACCGCCTTTGACCCGGACCGAGGCTTATGCAGTTCTACCAATGTCGGCAGCGGCCCACAGACAGTATCAGAGACTATGCCCTGCGCTTGCAGACGGCCCTCCGGACCCTGAGGCGGGTGGACACCATCAGCGACGCCGACAGCAACAAGATGTTGGTGGAGCAGTTTCTACAGGGACTGGGGTCTGCTGAAGATCGCAAACAGCTGCGGTTATGGACTCTAGAGCACGCCGACTTAGACTTTACAGTACTGAAAGAGCGGGCCATCAAGACCCTGCAAACATCAACTGGTGGCGCTCCTGACGCGGCCCCTTGGCCAGTTGAAACCGCTCCCGTCTCAGTGGCACCCCCTCCCTTGGCTCTACCGGCCCCCCGTTTGTCTGGGCTGAGCAACATGAGGAGTCCTTCCACCAATTGAAAACAGCCCTAACGGGCGAAGAAATCCTGGCCTACCCGGACTACGGTCTCCTGTTCGTCCTCTATACCGACGCCAGTAATGTGGGCCTGGGTGCGGTCCTGTCCCAGGTACAGGATGGGAAAGAAAAGGTGATTGCCTACGCTAGCAGAAAGCTTCGGCCGAGAGAAAGGAACCCCGAAAATTACAGTTCCTTCAAGCTTCAGTTCTTAGCTTTTGTGTGGGCCATAACTGAAAGATTCAAGCATTACCTCGCAGCGGCAAAGTTTACTGCCTACACGGACAACAATCTGTTGACACATCTAGACACGGCCAAGCTGGGTGCCCTGGAGTAGCGATGGATGGCTCGACTGTCCAACTACGATTTCACTATCAAATCCCACTACTCAGACTCCGAACTAGGCTATAAGCCACCACCATAGTCAAATCAACTGATTGCGGTCTAGACCTCAGGGGTTCATTCCCACTTAAGTCCCGATTGAAGGCAACAGCCCAACCCGTCCGGATAGTAGCCACCGCCAGAGATCCAAGGGCCAGCGTCTGCGGGCAAACGGGCTCCTACGACACATACACGCCGGGGAGCGGGCTACCAGTGCCCAGGCACGGTAGCCAAGATCACATACAGGTGCAGGAGAAAGGTGGACATTACCAACTTATCTGGAGACACTGCAGCCGGCTGCGGGCCCCGTTCGTCACCCCGTTTGGTTTACCAGTAACTCTGTGTGGTTTAATCGTGAGTACACCAGTGCCATCAGGCACCGCACCGCGCTGCACCACAATACTGCCCTTGCACCCCGGCCCTCACTACCGGGCCCCGGGACCAACATCCCCTACCCACGGAGGGGTCAACACCTAGTTGAGCCCCTACACCGCTCCCGGGATTCCCCGCACCTTTACCACAGCGGTGGTGCCCACCATCACCACAACCTGTGGGTGGCGTCACGAACTTTACAACACAACCACCCCACAACCCCTGCGTGCACCGCCACTACACCTTTCCAGAGCGACGTGACCCCCGGGTCCGGAGGCGCTCGAGCCACCGACACACACGAGCCCGGACTCGAGCGGCTCGGCGGTCGCAGCCGAGGCTGCGGGGCGGTACATAAGCACGAAACAAGCTCTCCGCTATAGTGTAAGCACGAAACTAGCCCTCCGCTATAGTGTAAGCACGAAGCAAGCCCCCCACTATTGTGTAAGCACGAAACAAGCCCTCCGCTATTGTGTAAGCACGAAACAAGCCCCCCGCTATAGTGTAAGCACGAAACTAGCCCTCCGCTATTGTGTAAGCACGAAACAAGCCCCCCGCTATTGTGTAAGCTGTGGAGCAATAATGGAGATGATTATCACAATGATAAAACGTCTGCAGATCTCACCCGACATTACATTGCCTATAAGGAGCTCAGATACTGCAGAACCCCTGGGAATATCCACATAGTGATCCCTACTGGGATACAACAGGGGATGGACCCATCTCTCTGTAGGGATCATCGTGTCTAAACATTAGCGGAATTCGTACATGCTGAAATATTCTGTAGGGATCACTATTTGGAGACTTTACGTGAAATCGTTTTGGATACATCTACCTCTATAGACCTCACTGTGTGGAGACGTGTGGAGTGCGAGTTTACTTTATTTAATCCACAGAAAAGAAGACTGTCACTACAGAAAGAGACATATCCCAGAATATTCAACTCCAGCTTATGTCTCCACAAAGTGATCACTATAAGAGAAGACACATTTCAAATTGTACAACTCCACCACAGCTCCACGTAGAGATACATCTTCCTCTGTAGGGATCACTATGGGGGGACATGAGGTGGAGTTGTACACTCTGGATACGTCTTCCTCTGTAGGGATCACTATGGGGGGACATGAGGTGGAGTTGTACACTATGGATACGTCTTCCTCTGTAGGGATCACTATGGGGGGACATGAGGTGGAGTTGTAGACTCTGGATACGTCTTCCTCTGTAGGGATCACTATGTGGGGACATGAGGTGGAGTTGTACACTATGGATACGTCTTCCTCTGTAGGGATCACTATGTGAGGACATGAGGTGGAGTTGTAGACTATGGATACGTCTTCCTCTGTAGGGATCACTATGGGGGGACATGAGGTGGAGTTGTACACTATGGATACGTCTTCCTCTGTAGGGATCACTATGGGGGGACATGAGGTGGAGTTGTAGACTCTGGATACGTCTTCCTCTGTAGGGATCACTATGTGGGGACATGAGGTGGAGTTGTAGACTATGGATACGTCTTCCTCTGTAGGGATCACTATGTGGAGACATGAGGTGGAGTTGTACACTATGGATACGTCTTCCTCTATAGGGATCACTATGTGGGGACATGAGGTGGAGTTGTAGACTCTGGATACGTCTTCCTCTGTAGGGATCACTATGTGGGGACATGAGGTGGAGTTGTACACTATGGATACGTCTTCCTCTGTAGGGATCACTATGTGAGGACATGAGGTGGAGTTGTAGACTATGGATACGTCTTCCTCTGTAGGGATCACTATGGGGGGACATGAGGTGGAGTTGTACACTATGGATACGTCTTCCTCTGTAGGGATCACTATGGGGGGACATGAGGTGGAGTTGTAGACTCTGGATACGTCTTCCTCTGTAGGGATCACTATGTGGGGACATGAGGTGGAGTTGTAGACTATGGATACGTCTTCCTCTGTAGGGATCACTATGTGGAGACATGAGGTGGAGTTGTACACTATGGATACGTCTTCCTCTGTAGGGATCACTATGGGGGGACATGAGGTGGAGTTGTAGACTCTGGATACGTCTTCCTCTGTAGGGATCACTATGTGAGGACATGAGGTGGAGTTGTAGACTATGGATACGTCTTCCTCTGTAGGGATCACTATGGGGGGACATGAGGTGGAGTTGTAGACTATGGATACGTATTCCTCTGTAGGGATCACTATGGGGGGACATGAGGTGGAGTTGTAGACTCTGGATACGTCTTCCTCTGTAGGGATCACTATGTGGGGACATGAGGTGGAGTTGTAGACTATGGATACGTCTTCCTCTGTAGGGATCACTATGTGGAGACATGAGGTGGAGTTGTACACTATGGATACGTCTTCCTCTATAGGGATCACTATGTGGGGACATGAGGTGGAGTTGTAGACTCTGGATACGTCTTCCTCTGTAGGGATCACTATGGGGGGACATGAGGTGGAGTTGTAGACTCTGGATACGTCTTCCTCTGTAGGGATCACTATGTGGGGACATGAGGTGGAGTTGTAGACTCTGGATACGTCTTCCTCTGTAGGGATCACTATGGGGGGACATGAGGTGGAGTTGTAGACTCTGGATACGTCTTCCTCTGTAGGGATCACTATGTGGGGACATGAGGTGGAGTTGTAGACTCTGGATACGTCTTCCTCTGTAGGGATCACTATGGGGGGACATGAGGTGGAGTTGTAGACTCTGGATACGTCTTCCTCTGTAGGGATCACTATGGGGGGACATGAGGTGGAGTTGTAGACTCTGGATACGTCTTCCTCTGTAGGGATCACTATGGGGGGACATGAGGTGGAGTTGTAGACTCTGGATACGTCTTCCTCTGTAGGGATCACTATGTGGGGACATGAGGTGGAGTTGTAGACTCTGGATACGTCTTCCTCTGTAGGGATCACTATGGGGGGACATGAGGTGGAGTTGTAGACTCTGGATACGTCTTCCTCTGTAGGGATCACTATGTGGGGACATGAGGTGGAGTTGTAGACTATGGATACGTCTTCCTCTGTAGGGATCACTATGTGGAGACATGAGGTGGAGTTGTACACTATGGATACGTCTTCCTCTATAGGGATCACTATGTGGGGACATGAGGTGGAGTTGTAGACTCTGGATACGTCTTCCTCTGTAGGGATCACTATGGGGGGACATGAGGTGGAGTTGTACACTCTGGATACGTCTTCCTCTGTAGGGATCACTATGTGGGGACATGAGGTGGAGTTGTACACTCTGAATACGTCTTCCTTTGTAGGGATCACTATGTGGGGACATGAGGTGGAGTTGTAGACTCTGGATACGTCTTCCTCTGTAGGGATCACTATGTGGGGACATGAGGTGGAGTTGTAGACTCTGGATACGTCTTCCTCTGTAGGGATCACTATGGGGGGACATGAGGTGGAGTTGTAGACTCTGGATACATCTTCCTCTGTAGGGATCACTATGTGGAGACATGAGGTGGAGTTGTAGACTCTGGATACGTCTTCCTCTGTAGGGATCACTATGGGGGGGACATGAGGTGGAGTTGTATACTATGGATAAGTCTTCCTCTGTAGGGAGCACTATGGGGGGGACATGAGGTGGAGTTGTAGACTCTGGATACGTCTTCCTCTGTAGGGATCACTATGGGGGGACATGAGGTGGAGTTGTACATTCATAAATACGTCTTCCTCTGTAGGGATCACTATGTGGGGACATGAGGTGGAGTTGTACACTCTGGATACGTCTTCCTCTGTAGGGATCACTATGGGGGGACATGAGGTGGAGTTGTACACTCTAGATACGTCTTCCTCTGTAGGGATCACTATGGGGGGACATGAGGTGGAGTTGTAGACTCTGGATACGTCTTCCTCTGTAGGGATCACTATGGGGGGACATGAGGTGGAGTTGTACACTCTGGATACGTCTTCCTCTGTAGGGATCACTATGTGGGGACATGAGGTGGAGTTGTAGACTATGGATACGTCTTCCTCTGTAGGGATCACTATGTGGAGACATGAGGTGGAGTTGTACACTCTGGATACGTCTTCCTCTGTAGGGATCACTATGTGGGGACATGAGGTGGAGTTGTAGACTATGGATACGTCTTCCTCTGTAGGGATCACTATGGGGGGACATGAGGTGGAGTTGTAGACTATGGATACGTCTTCCTCTGTAGGGATCACTATGGGGGGACATGAGGTGGAGTTGTAGACTATGGATACGTCTTCCTCTGTAGGGATCACTATGGGAGGACATGAGGTGGAGTTGTAGACTCTGGATACGTCTTCCTCTGTAGAGATCACTATGGGGGGACATGAGGTGGAGTTGTACACTATGCATACGTCTTCCTCTGTAGGGATCACTATGGGGGGACATGAGGTGGAGTTGTACACTCTGGATACGTCTTCCTCTGTAGGGATCACTATGGGGGGACATGAGGTGGAGTTGTAGACTATGGATACGTCTTCCTCTGTAGAGATCACTATGGGGGGACATGAGGTGGAGTTGTAGACTCTGGATACGTCTTCCTCTGTAGGGATCACTATGGGGGGACATGAGGTGGAGTTGTAGACTATGGATACGTCTTCCTCTGTAGGGATCACTATGTGGGGACATGAGGTGGAGTTGTAGACTATGGTTACGTCTTCCTCTGTAGGGATCACTATGTGGGGACATGAGGTGGAGTTGTACACTATGGGTACGTCTTCCTCTGTAGGGATCACTATGGGGGGACATGAGGTGGAGTTGTAGACTCTGGATACGTCTTCCTCTGTAGGGATCACTATGTGGGGACATGAGGTGGAGTTGTACACTATGCATACGTCTTCCTCTGTAGGGATCACTATGGGGGGACATGAGGTGGAGTTGTACACTCTGGATACGTCTTCCTCTGTAGGGATCACTATGGGGGGACATGAGGTGGAGTTGTAGACTATGGATACGTCTTCCTCTGTAGGGATCACTATGGGGGGACATGAGGTGGAGTTGTACACTATGCATACGTCTTCCTCTGTAGGGATCACTATGGGGGGACATGAGGTGGAGTTGTACACTATGCATACGTCTTCCTCTGTAGGGATCACTATGGGGGGACATGAGGTGGAGTTGTACACTCTGGATACGTCTTCCTCTGTAGAGATCACTATGGGGGGACATGAGGTGGAGTTGTACACTCTGGATACGTCTTCCTCTGTAGGGATCACTATGGGGGGACATGAGGTGGAGTTGTAGACTATGGATACGTCTTCCTCTGTAGAGATCACTATGGGGGGACATGAGGTGGAGTTGTAGACTCTGGATACGTCTTCCTCTGTAGGGATCACTATGGGGGGGACATGAGGTGGAGTTGTACACTATGCATACGTCTTCCTCTGTAGGGATCACTATGGGGGGACATGAGATGGAGTTGTACACTCTGGATACGTCTTCCTCTGTAGGGATCACTATGGGGGGACATGAGGTGGAGTTGTAGACTATGGATACGTCTTCCTCTGTAGGGATCACTATGTGGGGACATGAGGTGGAGTTGTACACTCTGAATACGTCTTCCTCTGTAGGGATCACTATGGGGGGGACATGAGGTGGAGTTGTACACTATGCATACGTCTTCCTCTGTAGGGATCACTATGGGGGGACATGAGATGGAGTTGTAGACTATGGATACGTCTTCCTCTGTAGGGATCACTATGGGGGGACATGAGGTGGAGTTGTAGACTCTGGATACGTCTTCCTCTGTAGGGATCACTATGGGGGGACATGAGGTGGAGTTGTAGACTATGCATACGTCTTCCTCTGTAGGGATCACTATGTGGGGACATGAGGTGGAGTTGTACACTCTGGATACGTCTTCCTCTGTAGGGATCACTATGGGGGGACATGAGGTGGAGTTGTACACTATGCATACGTCTTCCTCTGTAGGGATCACTATGGGTGGACATGAGGTGGAGTTGTACACTCTGGATACGTCTTCCTCTGTAGGGATCACTATGGGGGGACATGAGGTGGAGTTGTAGACTATGGATACGTCTTCCTCTGTAGGGATCACTATGGGGGGACATGAGGTGGAGTTGTAGACTCTGGATACGTCTTCCTCTGTAGGGATCACTATGGGGGGACATGAGGTGGAGTTGTAGACTATGGATACGTCTTCCTCTGTAGAGATCACTATGTGGGGACATGAGGTGGAGTTGTACACTCTGGATACGTCTTCCTCTGTAGGGATCACTATGGGGGGACATGAGGTGGAGTTGTAGACTATGGATACGTCTTCCTCTGTAGAGATCACTATGTGGGGACATGAGGTGGAGTTGTACACTCTGGATACGTCTTCCTCTGTAGGGATCACTATGGGGGGACATGAGGTGGAGTTGTAGACTCTGGATACGTCTTCCTCTGTAGGGATCACTATGTGGGGACATGAGGTGGAGTTGTACACTCTGGATACGTCTTCCTCTGTAGGGATCACTATGGGGGGACATGAGGTGGAGTTGTAGACTCTGGATACGTCTTCCTCTGTAGGGATCACTATGGGGGGGACATGAGGTGGAGTTGTACACTATGCATACGTCTTCCTCTGTAGGGATCACTATGGGGGGACATGAGATGGAGTTGTACACTCTGGATACGTCTTCCTCTGTAGGGATCACTATGGGGGGACATGAGGTGGAGTTGTAGACTCTGGATACGTCTTCCTCTGTAGGGATCACTATGTGGGGACATGAGGTGGAGTTGTAGACTCTGGATACGTCTTCTTCTGTAGGGATCACTATGTGGGGACATGAGGTGGAGTTGTAGACTATGGATACGTCTTCCTCTGTAGGGATCACTATGGGGGGACATGAGATGGAGTTGTACACTCTGGATACGTCTTCCTCTGTAGGGATCACTATGTGGGGACATGAGGTGGAGTTGTACACTATGCATACGTCTTCCTCTGTAGGGATCACTATGTGGGGACATGAGGTGGAGTTGTACACTCTGAATACGTCTTCCTCTGTAGGGATCACTATAGGGGGGGCATGAGGTGGAGTTGTACACTATGCATACGTCTTCCTCTGTAGGGATCACTATGGGGGGACATGAGATGGAGTTGTAGACTATGGATACGTCTTCCTCTGTAGGGATCACTATGGGGGGACATGAGATGGAGTTGTAGACTATGGATACGTCTTCCTCTGTAGGGATCACTATGGGGGGACATGAGGTGGAGTTGTACACTATGGATACGTCTTCCTCTGTAGGGATCACTATGGGGGGACATGAGGTGGAGTTGTAGACTATGGATACGTCTTCCTCTGTAGGGATCACTATGTGGGGACATGAGGTGGAGTTGTAGACTATGGTTACGTCTTCCTCTGTAGGGATCACTATGTGGGGACATGAGGTGGAGTTGTAGACTATGGATACATCTTCCTCTGTAGGGATCACTATGGGGGGACATGAGGTGGAGTTGTACACTCTGGATACGTCTTCCTCTGTAGGGATCACTATGGGGGGACATGAGGTGGAGTTGTAGACTATGGATACATCTTCCTCTGTAGGGATCATTATGTGGGGACATGAGGTGGAGTTGTACACTCTGGATACGTCTTCCTCTGTAGAGATCACTATGGGGGGACATGAGGTGGAGTTGTAGACTCTGGATACGTCTTCCTCTGTAGAGATCACTATGGGGGGACATGAGGTGGAGTTGTAGACTCTGGATACGTCTTCCTCTGTAGGGATCACTATGGGGGGACATGAGGTGGAGTTGTAGACTATGGATACGTCTTCCTCTGTAGGGATCACTATGGGGGGACATGAGGTGGAGTTGTAGACTATGGATACGTCTTCCTCTGTAGGGATCACTATGGGGGGACATGAGGTGGAGTTGTACACTCTGGATACGTCTTCCTCTGTAGAGATCACTATGGGGGGACATGAGGTGGAGTTGTAGACTCTGGATACGTCTTCCTCTGTAGGGATCACTATGGGGGGACATGAGGTGGAGTTGTAGACTATGGATACGTCTTCCTCTGTAGGGATCACTATGGGGGGACATGAGGTGGAGTTGTAGACTATGGATACGTCTTCCTCTGTAGGGATCACTATGGGAGGACATGAGGTGGAGTTGTAGACTCTGGATACGTCTTCCTCTGTAGGGATCACTATGGGGGGACATGAGGTGGAGTTGTACACTATGCATACGTCTTCCTCTGTAGGGATCACTATGGGGGGACATGAGGTGGAGTTGTACACTCTGGATACGTCTTCCTCTGTAGGGATCACTATGGGGGGACATGAGGTGGAGTTGTAGACTATGGATACGTCTTCCTCTGTAGAGATCACTATGGGGGGACATGAGGTGGAGTTGTAGACTCTGGATACGTCTTCCTCTGTAGGGATCACTATGGGGGGACATGAGGTGGAGTTGTACACTATGGGTACGTCTTCCTCTGTAGGGATCACTATGGGGGGACATGAGGTGGAGTTGTAGACTCTGGATACGTCTTCCTCTGTAGGGATCACTATGTGGGGACATGAGGTGGAGTTGTAGACTATGGTTACGTCTTCCTCTGTAGGGATCACTATGTGGGGACATGAGGTGGAGTTGTACACTATGGGTACGTCTTCCTCTGTAGGGATCACTATGGGGGGACATGAGGTGGAGTTGTAGACTCTGGATACGTCTTCCTCTGTAGGGATCACTATGGGGGGACATGAGGTGGAGTTGTACACTATGCATACGTCTTCCTCTGTAGGGATCACTATGGGGGGACATGAGGTGGAGTTGTACACTCTGGATACGTCTTCCTCTGTAGGGATCACTATGGGGGGACATGAGGTGGAGTTGTAGACTATGGATACGTCTTCCTCTGTAGAGATCACTATGGGGGGACATGAGGTGGAGTTGTAGACTCTGGATACGTCTTCCTCTGTAGGGATCACTATGGGGGGACATGAGGTGGAGTTGTACACTATGCATACGTCTTCCTCTGTAGGGATCACTATGGGGGGACATGAGGTGGAGTTGTAGACTATGGATACGTCTTCCTCTGTAGGGATCACTATGTGGGGACATGAGGTGGAGTTGTAGACTATGGTTACGTCTTCCTCTGTAGGGATCACTATGTGGGGACATGAGGTGGAGTTGTACACTATGGGTACGTCTTCCTCTGTAGGGATCACTATGGGGGGACATGAGGTGGAGTTGTAGACTCTGGATACGTCTTCCTCTGTAGGGATCACTATGTGGGGACATGAGGTGGAGTTGTACACTATGCATACGTCTTCCTCTGTAGGGATCACTATGGGGGGACATGAGGTGGAGTTGTACACTCTGGATACGTCTTCCTCTGTAGGGATCACTATGGGGGGACATGAGGTGGAGTTGTAGACTATGGATACGTCTTCCTCTGTAGGGATCACTATGGGGGGACATGAGGTGGAGTTGTACACTATGCATACGTCTTCCTCTGTAGGGATCACTATGGGGGGACATGAGGTGGAGTTGTACACTATGCATACGTCTTCCTCTGTAGGGATCACTATGGGGGGACATGAGGTGGAGTTGTACACTCTGGATACGTCTTCCTCTGTAGAGATCACTATGGGGGGACATGAGGTGGAGTTGTACACTCTGGATACGTCTTCCTCTGTAGGGATCACTATGGGGGGACATGAGGTGGAGTTGTAGACTATGGATACGTCTTCCTCTGTAGAGATCACTATGGGGGGACATGAGGTGGAGTTGTAGACTCTGGATACGTCTTCCTCTGTAGGGATCACTATGGGGGGGACATGAGGTGGAGTTGTACACTATGCATACGTCTTCCTCTGTAGGGATCACTATGGGGGGACATGAGATGGAGTTGTACACTCTGGATACGTCTTCCTCTGTAGGGATCACTATGGGGGGACATGAGGTGGAGTTGTAGACTATGGATACGTCTTCCTCTGTAGGGATCACTATGTGGGGACATGAGGTGGAGTTGTACACTCTGAATACGTCTTCCTCTGTAGGGATCACTATGGGGGGGACATGAGGTGGAGTTGTACACTATGCATACGTCTTCCTCTGTAGGGATCACTATGGGGGGACATGAGATGGAGTTGTAGACTATGGATACGTCTTCCTCTGTAGGGATCACTATGGGGGGACATGAGGTGGAGTTGTAGACTCTGGATACGTCTTCCTCTCTAGGGATCACTATGGGGGGACATGAGGTGGAGTTGTAGACTATGCATACGTCTTCCTCTGTAGGGATCACTATGTGGGGACATGAGGTGGAGTTGTACACTCTGGATACGTCTTCCTCTGTAGGGATCACTATGGGGGGACATGAGGTGGAGTTGTACACTATGCATACGTCTTCCTCTGTAGGAATCACTATGGGTGGACATGAGGTGGAGTTGTACACTCTGGATACGTCTTCCTCTGTAGGGATCACTATGGGGGGACATGAGGTGGAGTTGTAGACTATGGATACGTCTTCCTCTGTAGGGATCACTATGGGGGGACATGAGGTGGAGTTGTAGACTCTGGATACGTCTTCCTCTGTAGGGATCACTATGGGGGGACATGAGGTGGAGTTGTAGACTATGGATACGTCTTCCTCTGTAGAGATCACTATGTGGGGACATGAGGTGGAGTTGTACACTCTGGATACGTCTTCCTCTGTAGGGATCACTATGGGGGGACATGAGGTGGAGTTGTAGACTATGGATACGTCTTCCTCTGTAGAGATCACTATGTGGGGACATGAGGTGGAGTTGTACACTCTGGATACGTCTTCCTCTGTAGGGATCACTATGGGGGGACATGAGGTGGAGTTGTAGACTCTGGATACGTCTTCCTCTGTAGGGATCACTATGTGGGGACATGAGGTGGAGTTGTACACTCTGGATACGTCTTCCTCTGTAGGGATCACTATGGGGGGACATGAGGTGGAGTTGTAGACTCTGGATACGTCTTCCTCTGTAGGGATCACTATGGGGGGGACATGAGGTGGAGTTGTACACTATGCATACGTCTTCCTCTGTAGGGATCACTATGGGGGGACATGAGATGGAGTTGTACACTCTGGATACGTCTTCCTCTGTAGGGATCACTATGGGGGGACATGAGGTGGAGTTGTAGACTCTGGATACGTCTTCCTCTGTAGGGATCACTATGTGGGGACATGAGGTGGAGTTGTAGACTCTGGATACGTCTTCTTCTGTAGGGATCACTATGTGGGGACATGAGGTGGAGTTGTAGACTATGGATACGTCTTCCTCTGTAGGGATCACTATGGGGGGACATGAGATGGAGTTGTACACTCTGGATACGTCTTCCTCTGTAGGGATCACTATGTGGGGACATGAGGTGGAGTTGTACACTATGCATACGTCTTCCTCTGTAGGGATCACTATGTGGGGACATGAGGTGGAGTTGTACACTCTGAATACGTCTTCCTCTGTAGGGATCACTATAGGGGGGACATGAGGTGGAGTTGTACACTATGCATACGTCTTCCTCTGTAGGGATCACTATGGGGGGACATGAGATGGAGTTGTAGACTATGGATACGTCTTCCTCTGTAGGGATCACTATGGGGGGACATGAGATGGAGTTGTAGACTATGGATACGTCTTCCTCTGTAGGGATCACTATGGGGGGACATGAGGTGGAGTTGTACACTATGGATACGTCTTCCTCTGTAGGGATCACTATGGGGGGACATGAGGTGGAGTTGTAGACTATGGATACGTCTTCCTCTGTAGGGATCACTATGTGGGGACATGAGGTGGAGTTGTAGACTATGGTTACGTCTTCCTCTGTAGGGATCACTATGTGGGGACATGAGGTGGAGTTGTACACTATGGGTACGTCTTCCTCTGTAGGGATCACTATGGGGGGACATGAGGTGGAGTTGTAGACTCTGGATACGTCTTCCTCTGTAGGGATCACTATGTGGGGACATGAGGTGGAGTTGTACACTATGCATACGTCTTCCTCTGTAGGGATCACTATGGGGGGACATGAGGTGGAGTTGTACACTCTGGATACGTCTTCCTCTGTAGGGATCACTATGGGGGGACATGAGGTGGAGTTGTAGACTATGGATACGTCTTCCTCTGTAGGGATCACTATGGGGGGACATGAGGTGGAGTTGTACACTATGCATACGTCTTCCTCTGTAGGGATCACTATGGGGGGACATGAGGTGGAGTTGTACACTATGCATACGTCTTCCTCTGTAGGGATCACTATGTGGGGACATGAGGTGGAGTTGTACACTCTGGATACGTCTTCCTCTGTAGGGATCACTATGGGGGGACATGAGGTGGAGTTGTAGACTCTGGATACGTCTTCCTCTGTAGGGATCACTATGTGGGGACATGAGGTGGAGTTGTACACTCTGGATACGTCTTCCTCTGTAGGGATCACTATGGGGGGACATGAGGTGGAGTTGTAGACTCTGGATACGTCTTCCTCTGTAGGGATCACTATGGGGGGGACATGAGGTGGAGTTGTACACTATGCATACGTCTTCCTCTGTAGGGATCACTATGGGGGGACATGAGATGGAGTTGTACACTCTGGATACGTCTTCCTCTGTAGGGATCACTATGGGGGGACATGAGGTGGAGTTGTAGACTCTGGATACGTCTTCCTCTGTAGGGATCACTATGTGGGGACATGAGGTGGAGTTGTAGACTCTGGATACGTCTTCTTCTGTAGGGATCACTATGTGGGGACATGAGGTGGAGTTGTAGACTATGGATACGTCTTCCTCTGTAGGGATCACTATGGGGGGACATGAGATGAAGTTGTACACTCTGGATACGTCTTCCTCTGTAGGGATCACTATGGGGGGACATGAGGTGGAGTTGTAGACTATGGATACGTCTTCCTCTGTAGGGATCACTATGTGGGGACATGAGGTGGAGTTGTACACTCTGAATACGTCTTCCTCTGTAGGGATCACTATAGGGGGGACATGAGGTGGAGTTGTACACTATGCATACGTCTTCCTCTGTAGGGATTACTATGGGGGGACATGAGATGGAGTTGTAGACTATGGATACGTCTTCCTCTGTAGGGATCACTATGGGGGGACATGAGATGGAGTTGTAGACTATGGATACGTCTTCCTCTGTAGGGATCACTATGGGGGGACATGAGGTGGAGTTGTACACTATGGATACGTCTTCCTCTGTAGGGATCACTATGGGGGGACATGAGATGGAGTTGTAGACTATGGATACGTCTTCCTCTGTAGGGATCACTATGGGGGGACATGAGGTGGAGTTGTAGACTCTGGATACGTCTTCCTCTGTAGGGATCACTATGTGGGGACATGAGGTGGAGTTGTACACTCTGAATACGTCTTCCTCTGTAGGGATCACTATAGGGGGGACATGAGGTGGAGTTGTACACTATGCATACGTCTTCCTCTGTAGGGATCACTATGGGGGGACATGAGATGGAGTTGTAGACTATGGATACGTCTTCCTCTGTAGGGATCACTATGGGGGGACATGAGATGGAGTTGTAGACTATGGATACGTCTTCCTCTGTAGGGATCACTATGGGGGGACATGAGGTGGAGTTGTACACTATGGATACGTCTTCCTCTGTAGGGATCACTATGGGGGGACATGAGATGGAGTTGTAGACTATGGATACGTCTTCCTCTGTAGGGATCACTATGGGGGGACATGAGGTGGAGTTGTACACTATGCATACGTCTTCCTCTGTAGGGATCACTATGGGGGGACATGAGGTGGAGTTGTAGACTCTGGATACGTCTTCCTCTGTAGGGATCACTATGGGGGGACATGAGGTGGAGTTGTACACTATGCATACGTCTTCCTCTGTAGGGATCACTATGGGGGGACATGAGGTGGAGTTGTACACTATGGATACGTCTTCCTCTGTAGGGATCACTATGGGGGGACATGAGGTGGAGTTGTAGACTCTGGATACGTCTTCCTCTGTAGGGATCACTATGGGGGGACATGAGGTGGAGTTGTACACTATGGATACGTCTTCCTCTGTAGGGATCACTATGGGGGGACATGAGGTGGAGTTGTACACTATGCATACGTCTTCCTCTGTAGGGATCACTATGGGGGGACATGAGGTGGAGTTGTAGACTCTGGATACGTCTTCCTCTGTAGGGATCACTATGGGGGGACATGAGGTGGAGTTGTACACTATGGATACGTCTTCCTCTGTAGGGATCACTATGTGGGGACATGAGGTGGAGTTGTACACTATGCATACGTCTTCCTCTGTAGGGATCACTATGGATACGTCTTCCTCTGTAGGGATCACTATGGATACGTCTTCCTCTGTAGGGATCACTATGGATACGTCTTCCTCTGTAGGGATCACTATGGATACGTCTTCCTCTGTAGGGATCACTATGGGGGGACATGAGGTGGAGTTGTACATTCATAAATACGTCAGTGTTTTGCAGTTTGGGGCTGGTGAGGAACTCGCATGAAATGCCCTAATAGACATTTTTTGAGCTGATCCTTTAACATTTCCTTCACACCCAGTTTGTTAGTTTTGTGCTGATTTCCACCAAAGAATGCAAATATCTGAATCCCCCCAAAAAAAGAGGGAGTTGTAAGAGGATGGTCCATGCTGAGCGTGAGGGGAAGGACCTGCCCAGGCGGAGCGGACGGTATGACAGGAGCTGACCCTGATGTATCACGCCCAGCAGCCCTGCCCCAATTACAGCCCCTATCCATGAGATAAGCTCAGATGTGTCTGCTAATACCTCCTCACTCTTTAGCAAACTTGCCGGGACAAGAAATCATCTTTACTGGGGAGTTTGTAAACTTTTTTTTATCACCCTACAAATGTTTGCTGGGTACAGGCCGCAGGTCACGAGCGCCCCACCTGCCCATTCACAGCCGGGACAGGAGCACCTAGTTATGATCGCCGTCTGTGCACAGCCTCCGCTCTTCTGTGGCCTTCATCTGGTGATCCTGACTTTCTATTGTAGACAGTGAAGATGGCCGGAGTGCTGCCCTTACTTCCCTCATACTCAGCATCTGGCTACAAGACTTGGCAGTGAATGAAAAGTTTTCTCTTGTGCTGTTCCAATTGCCAAACTTCACAGAACATTTTTCCGCATCTGCTTATTTAGTAGATTTTTTCGAGCAGGCAAACATTGCCCCGCGCCCCTCGCTGCCTTGCTCAGCACTTACTGCTCACATGAAAGGATGAGAAGTGCGCAGAGCCGGCCCAGGCTGGGGTAGCAGATCATCCCCCTTCTCCAGCACCATGGCCCGCACTGAGAATAGTGATTGTGCAGGGGCCGTGCGCACGTGGCTGCTGCCAGAAGCGCGCTTTCTGGATCCAGCCTACCACAAGGTAAAATCCAACAAAATATTAAGAACGTAGCAAATAAAAGAGAGAACTCTCCAATAAAGGCAAATGTTTCACACAATCAAGTCCCTAATCATTGCCTGTGAGTAATCACTCATTGCCCGAAACACGCTTGCCTTTATCTTTATCTTATTTATCAATGTCCTCAGTTGTCACAACACTGACCAGAACCAGCGCTATCTGCACAAACAGAAGGAAAAGGGCTTGTTTCAGCTGATAAGACCCATTTTGTGACAGTTTTCTATCTTCCTGCAGTCAACACTAGTGGGAGCTCTGGAGGTTACTCCATAACAGTTACACATTGAAACCAGTATATAGTGAGTTCCTCCAGATGGTAGCTGCAGACAGAATCTTGTCTATCTGCAGAGAGCTCCCCCTAGTGGTGAATGAAATTCAGTGAGCTGAGGAAAAAAAAGCGCAATCTGGGGTTTTATCCGAGAAAAGATGAAAAAAAATTGGATATGCTCACCTTGGCAAGTTGTGTGATTTCCAACCAACTGGAAATGACCAAAATGACAGCTGCAGCAGCCCCATGAATGTAACAGCAAACACCAGGAGAAGAAGAATGGGTATGATTGCCGCGCAGTCAGAGAAACATCCAAGAGTAGGTCAATAGTGATTTATTTCTACACGTTTCAGTGAGAACCCTCTCCTTCCTCAGGATTAATCACATATGGTTATACGTTTCAGAGAGAACCCTTTGCTTCCTAGAGAAAATCACATATAGGTATATGTGTATATATAGGTATATGTGATATGTGTATATATAGGTATATGTGATATGTGTATATATAGGTATATGTGTATATATAGGTATATGTGATATGTGTATATATAGGTATATGTGATTTGCCTGAGGAAGGAGAGGGTTCTCTCTGAAACGCGTAGAAATAAATCACTATTGACCTACTCTTTGATGTTTCTCTGACTATTGCAGCACATCAATCATACCCATTCTTTTCCTGCTGTTAGTGGTGAATGAAAGTAGAATTCAATTAGGTATTTGTCTGCAGTCACCGCTAGGAGGAGCATCCTGTATAGAAATACATTGTAAGATTCTGTCTGCACCCACCACTAGGGGGAGCTCCCTGTATACAGAGATACATGATAAGATCCAGTCTGAATCTTAGAATGTATCTCTGTATAGAGGGAGCTCCCTCTAGTGGTGGCTGCAGATAGGATCTTATCATGTAGGCTAATGGCAAACTATCAGATCCCTGTAACGTGATCACAGGGTACTCTATCGCTGCCATGGCAACTCTGGGTCGTCACCATGACGACCCCGAGTCACCCTGATGTATGGCGTATGAGGCGAAGTGTCAGTGCTGCGAGTGCAGCACTGACAGATATAATAATCCACTGCAAGGATCAATCAAGTAGAAAAAAAATCGGTAATAATATATTAAAAAAAAACCTGAAAATAGAGAACAAAAAAGCAATTCCAATAAAGAAGTACATTTATGGAAAAAAAAATAGCTACTGTACGGTGGGGTATTGCCTCGTCCAGGAGAAATTGTGTAACGCATTCTGGGGCCTTTCTATACCTATCTACCTTGTGAAAATTGGAAATCTGAGGTTAAAACATCATTTTAGTGGTAAAATGTCATTATTTTTTCTTCACCACCCAATAGTAAAACATTTTGTGACACAAGTGGTGTCAATATTCTCACTGTATCCCTGGATGACTTCATTGACGAGTGTAGTTTGTAAATTGGGGTCACTTGAGGGGGTTTATGTGATTCTGGCCCCTCAGGGGCTCTGCCAATGGGATGTGGCACCTGCAAACCATTCCAACTAAATTTGGGGTTAAAGCAACATTTTTGTTGTCAAAAATGTATTTTTTAATTTTCACGACTCAACATTACAAAATTCTGTGAAGCACCTGGGGGTTCAAGGTGCTCACCAAACATCTAGACAAATTCCTTGAGGTGTCTCGTTTCCAAAATAGGGTCACTTGTGGGGGAGCGCCACTGTTTAGGCACCTCAGGAGCTCTGCATTCAAAAATTCAAATAGCGCTCCTTCCCTTCCAAGGCCTGTCAAGCGCCCAAACAGATAAATGTAACCACATACGGGGTATCCCTGTACTATGGAGAAATTGCACAATGAATTGTATGTGTATTGTATCTGATTAAAGTAAAAGGTTTTGTGGTAAAAAAAAAAAATATAAATATATATAATATTTTCACGGCTCAATGTTGCAAAATTCTGTGTAGCATTTGGGAGTTCAAGATGCTCACCAAGCATCTAGATAAATTACTGGGGGGGTGTCTAATTTCCAAAATTGGGTCACTTGTGGGGGAGCGCCACTATTTAGGCACAGGGGCTCTGCAAATGCAACATAGCGTCTGCTAACGATTCCAGCAAATTTTGCATTCAAAACGTCACATGGCGCTCCTTCCCTTCCGAGCCCTGCTGTGCCACCCAAACAGTAGATTTCCGCCACATATGGGGGGATATCGGTGTACTCAGGAGAAACTGCACAACAAATCGTATGGTGCATTTTTTCCTGATACAGATGTGAAAATGTAAAAATTATGTTTAAAGTAAAATGTTTTGTGGGGAAAAGTAAATTTGCATTTTTTCGTTCCACATTGCTTTAGTCCCTGTGAAGCACCTAAAAGGTTAATAAACTTCTTGGGTGTGGTTTTGAGCAGTTTGAGGGGTACAGCTTTCAGTATGGTGTCACTTTTGGTCATTTTCTGTCAGCTCGGCCTCTCAAAAGTCACTTCAAATGTGATGTGGTCGCCTAAAAAATTAATTACTGATAAACTTTGACCTCAAAAAGAAATATGTTTCAAAAATGCGCTGAGGTAAAGTAACCTGGGAAATGTGAGTTATTAACTATATTGTGTGACATAACTTTTCAAATGAATGTTTGAAAATTGCCAAATTTTAGAACTTTTTAGCTAAATTTCCAATATTTACCACTATCATGAAGTATAATATGTCTCGAAAAAACAACATCAGAATCACTGGGATCCGTTATAACCTCATAAAGTGACAGGGGTCAGAATTACAAAAAATGGCCTGGTCCGGAAGGTGAAAACTGGGCCGAGGGTGAAGGGGTTTACGCAGACGATTCAACATTGATAGCAACAAGTGTAGATGGAAGGAAGGACGTGTTATGGAGGCTCAAGATGGAAAGCTCAAGCATGGGACGCAACACAAAGAAGACCAAGATACTGACCTACTACCAGGTACGACCGGGACACATCTGAGATGGACGGTCACAAACTGGAAGATGTAAAGGACTTCAACCTCCTCGGATGAATGATCACTGAAGATGCAGCGACCACAACGGAAATCAATAGGACAATAGCTATGAGCAAATCAACAATAAAGTCACTGCACAAGGTCCTCAAATCCAGAAACATTTCACTGGTGATGAAGGCAAAGCTCCTACATAGTCTGGTCTTTTCTGTAATCACTATGGATGTGAAACCTGGACGATGAAGAAACAAGACAGAAGAATTAACACCTTCGAAATGTGGAGCTGAGGATGTTATCAACACCATGGATGGCAAGAAGAACAAAATAATCAATTCTAGAAGAAATCAAACAAAATCAAGCAAGGATCATCAAGCTACGACTCATCTACACATCATACAAAGAGATCAATCACTGGAGAAGAACATCATGGCTGGAAAGATAGAAAGAACTAAGGCAAAGAAGAAGACCAGCAACCCAATGGCTTGATATAAACAAAAAAACTGCGAAGACCCTGCTGGACCTATCTAGGCGGAGAAGATCCTGCTGGGACCGATCTAGGCAGAGAAGACCCTGCTGGACCTATCTAGTGGGAGAAGATCCTGCTGGAACCGATCTAGGCAGAGAAGACCCTGCTGGACCTATCTAGTGGGAGAAGACCCTGCTGGACCTATCTAGGCGGAGAAGATCCTGCTGGGACCTATCTAGGCAGAGAAGACCCTGCTGGACCTATCTAGGCGGAGAAGATCCTGCTGCACCTATTTAGGGGGAGAAGACCCTGCTGGACCTATCTAGGCGGAGAAGACCCTGCTGGACCTATCTAGGCGGAGAAGATCCTGCTGGACCTATCTAGGGGGAGAAGACCCTGCTGGACCTGTCTAGGCGGAGAAGATCCTGCTGGACCTATCTAGGCTGCACAAGATCGATCTTCCTACAGAGCTTTCATCCATTAAGTCACCATGGCTCAGATTGAGCTGAAAGACGTTAAAACAATGTTGAAATTCTACTTCTTTATCCAATCTAATAAGGATTATGTCTGATACTGTGTCAGATACATCTGCTGTGCTCTGTATCTAAGGGGTACTTTGCACGCTGCGACATCGCTAGCCGATTGTAGCGATGCCGAGTGCGATAGTCCCCTCCCCCGTCGCAGATACGATCTCTTGTGCTAGCTGCCGTAGCGAACATTATCGCTATGGCAGCTTCACACGCACTTACCTGCCCTGCGACGTCGCTCTGGCCGGCGACCCGCCTCCTCCCTAAGGGGGTGGGTCGTGCAGCGTCACAGCAACGGCAGGCGGCCAATAGAAGCAGAGGGGCGGAGATGAGCGGGACGTAAACATCCCACCCACCTCCTTCCTTCCGCATTGGCGGTGGAGGCAGGTAAGGAGATGTTCCTCGCTCCTGCGGCTTCATACACAGCGATGTGCGCTGCCGCAGGAACGAGGAACAACATCGTACCTGTCGCTGCAGCGAAATTATGAAAATGACCGACATTACACAGATCACCGATTTACGACGCTTTTGCGATCGTTTATCGGTGCATCTAGGCTTTACACGTTGCGACGTCGTTACTGGCGCCGGATGTGCGTCACTTTCGATTTGACCCCAACAACATCGCAGTAGCGATGTCGCAACGTGCAAAGTACTCCTTACACTGTGTGTAATATAAAAAATAGAAAGATGCAGATCATGGACTGTGTGTGAAGCGTATATCATTACACTAGCATATTATATACAGTATATTATGAAACATTTGGGGTGATTATATGCTGATTAATTATTGAGGGGAGTATATACACTGGAGATCAAAATTAGAGAACAATACATAATTACCTAAATGTTGCGGTCCTTGTGTCGTCCGATGTGATTAGATCCTAACATGAGGAAACTCGCAGGATTTTTCACTTATGTCAAAAATTGAATTTATTGTAAAGCAAATAATAAAAAATATAAATAGGAGAAATGAAAAAGAACATGGATCAAAATTTGAGAACCCTTTCAGATACCTTAAAGTTATTGGTGTTAATCTGCACCTGGTGCTCATTTCCTTAATTATCTGACAAATCCTATGTAACTGGCAGCCTAACTTTCCAGTTTCCACTGACTTTGCAAAAATTGTGTGCCGTGACTGAAAGCCTCCAGCAGCAGGTTGTGCAGATGAAGGCCAAAGGGGTGACCCTATCAGCCATAGCAAGAGAAGTTGGTAGTTCCAAGTCTGTGATTTCAAGAATATTGCATCTTTACATCATGACAAACTCTTTCAAGTCCCCCAAGAAGGCTGGTCGCCCTCGAAAGACAAATGCAAGAGAGGACAGGATAATGTGGAGAATTTCCAAATTGTTTCCACACTGCAGCTGGAATTGCCGCTAGTTCAGCACTGAACAGGGTAAGGAGCTGGCTTGTCATACAGTGTCACAACGTTTGAGAGCATTTGGACTGAAAGCCCATTCTGCAATGACCAAACTTCTAATTAGCAGAAAGAATCACAAGGCTAGACTCCCCTTTGGTGAGGAGCAAGTTGTGTGGACAGAGGAGAAGTCTCCACAGCTCATTTTAGTGATGAAAGCAAATTTAATGTATTTGGGTCTGATGGGAAACATTATGGTCATCGACTGAACCCAAAGTGTGTTAAGAAGTCAGTGAAAGGCGGTGGAGGAAGGGTCATGGTTTGGGGGATGTTTTCTGCAGCAGGAGTTGGACCTCTCATACAGCTGCATGGCAGAGTGAATGCAAGTGTGGATCAGAACCTTCTTCACAACACACGGCTCCTTATTTGTGTTCATCACTCAATCACCAGCAGTTTTCATGCAGGACAATGCCCCCTGTCACACAGCAAAACAGGGAAAACCGCTCCTGGAAACAATGAAATGTCCTCAATCCAGACTCCTGATCTAAACCCAATAGAAACCTCTGGAACATCCTTATTGACAAAGTTATGGCCAACAAACCCCCCAACAGTCAAATAACTGTTGAAGAGACTGGAAGAAGAGTGGGCCAAAATCCCCCCAGAGCAGTGTGAGGGACTAGTGATGTCCTGTGGAGAGACTGGAAGAAGAGTGGACCAAAATCCCCCCAGAGCAGTGTGAGAGGCTAATGATGTCCTGTGGAAGAGACTGGAAGAAGAGTGGACCAAAATCCCCCCAGAGCAGTGTGAGGGACTAGTGATGTCCTGTGGAGAGACTGCAAGAAGAGTGGGCCAAAATCCCCCCAGAGCAGTGTGAGGCTAGTGATGTCCTGTGGAGAGACTGCAAGAAGAGTGGGCCAAAATCCCCCCAGAGCAGTGTGAGAGACTAGTGATGTCCTGTGGAAGAGACTGGAAGAAGAGTGGGCCAAAATCCCCCCAGAGCAGTGTGAGGGACTAGTGATGTCCTGTGGAGAGACTGCAAGAAGAGTGGGCCAAAATCCCCCCAGAGCACTGTGAGGGACTAGTGATGTCCTGTAGAGAGACTGGAAGAAGAGTGGGCCAAAATCCCCCCAGAGCAGTGTGAGGGACTAGTGATGTCCTGTAGAGAGACTGGAAGAAGAGTGGACCAAAATCCCCCCAGAGCAGTGTGAGAGACTAGTGATGTCCTGTGGAAGAGACTGGAAGAAGAGTGGACCAAAATCCCCCCAGAGCAGTGTGAGAGACTAGTGATGCCCTGTGGAAGAGGCTGGAAGAAGAGTGGGCCAAAATCCCCCCAGAGCAGTGTGAGGGACTAGTGATGTCCTGTGGAGAGACTGGAAGAAGAGTGGGCCAAAATCCCCCCAGAGCAGTGTGAGAGGCTAGTGATGTCCTGTGGAAGAGACTGGAGGAAGAGTGGGCCAAAATCCCCCCAGAGCAGTGTGAGAGGCTAGTGATGTCCTGTGGAAGAGACTGGAAGAAGAGTGGCCAAAATCCCCCCAGAGCAGTGTGAGGGACTAGTGATGTCCTGTGGAGGATACTGGAGGAAGAGTGGGCCAAAATCCCCCCAGAGCAGTGTGAGAGACTAGTGATGTCCTGTGGAAGAGACTGGAAGAAGAGTGGACCAAAATCCCTCCAGAGCAGTGTGAGAGACTAGTGATGTCCTGTGGAAGAGGCTGGAAGAAGAGTGGGCCAAAATTCCCCCAGAGCAGTGTGAGAGACTAGTGATGTCCTGTGGAAGAGACTGGAAGAAGAGTGGACCAAAATCCCTCCAGAGCAGTGTGAGGGACTAGTGATGTCCTGTGGAAGAGACTGGAAGAAGAGTGGACCAAAATCCCTCCAGAGCAGTGTGAGAGACTAGTGATGTCCTGTGGAAGAGACTGGAGGAAGAGTGGGCCAAAATCCCCCCAGAGCAGTGTGAGAGGCTAGTGATGTCCTGTGGCCGCAGATGTGCTGAAGTCATTCCCAGCGACGGCCGGTGCACGTCCTACCGATTGTGACTGTTGTCACCTGCAGAACATTTACTGATTATCTCTCTCTACAGTCATTATATACAGTACATATATATATATACAGTCATATACAGTACATATATATATATATATATATATATATATATATATATATATAGGAATAACAGTCATTATATACAGTACATATGTATATACAGGAATATACAGTCATTATATACAGTACACATATATATATATACAGGAATATACAGTCATTATATACAGTACATATATATATATACAGGAATATACAGTCATTATATACAGTGCATATATATATATACAGGAATATACAGTCTTTATATACAGTACATATATATATGCAGGAATATACAGTCTTTATATACAGTACATATATATATGCAGGAATATACAGTCATTATATACAGTACATATATATATATATATATATACAGGAATATACAGTCATTATATACAGTACATATGTATATACAGGAATACAGTCATATACAGTACATATGTATATACAGGAATATACAGTCATACAGTACATATGTATATACAGGAATATACAGTCATTATATACAGTACATATATATATATATATATATATATATATATATATATATATATATATATATATATACAGGAATATACAGTCATTATATACAGTACATATGTATATACAGGAATATACAGTCATATACAGTACATATATATATATACAGGAATATACAGTCATTATATACAGTACATATATATATATACAGGAATATACAGTCATTATATACAGTACATATATATACAGGAATATACAGTCATATACAGTACATATGTATATACAGGAATATACAGTCATATACAGTACATATGTATATACAGGAATATACAGTCATATACAGTACATATATATATATATATATATACAGGAATATACAGTCATTATATACAGTACATATATATATATATACAGGAATATACAGTCATTATATACAGTACATATATATATACAGGAATATACAGTGATTATATACAGTACATATATATACAGGAATATACAGTCATATACAGTACATATGTATATACAGGAATATAGTCATATACAGTACATATGTATATACAGGAATATACAGTCATTATATACAGTACATATATATATATATATATACAGGAATATACAGTCATTATATACAGTACATATATATATACAGGAATATACAGTCATTATATACAGTACATATATATATATATATATATATATATATACAGGAATATACAGTCATTATATACAGTACATATATATATATATATATATATATATATATATATATACAGGAATATACAGTCATTATATACAGTACATATATATATATACAGGAATATACAGTCATTATATACAGTACATATATATATATATATATATATATATATATATACAGGAATATACAGTCATTATATACAGTACATATGTATATACAGGAATATACAGTCATATACAGTACATATATATATATACAGGAATATACAGTCATTATATACAGTACATATATATATACAGGAATATACAGTCATTATATACAGTACATATATATACAGGAATATACAGTCATATACAGTACATATGTATATACAGGAATATACAGTCATATACAGTACATATGTATATACAGGAATATACAGTCATATACAGTACATATGTATATACAGGAATATACAGTCATATACAGTACATATATACAGGAATATACAGTCATTATATACAGTACATATATATATACAGGAATATACAGTCATTATATACAGTACATATATATATACAGGAATATACAGTGATTATATACAGTACATATATATACAGGAATATACAGTCATATACAGTACATATGTATATACAGGAATATAGTCATATACAGTACATATGTATATACAGGAATATACAGTCATTATACAGTACATATATATATATATACAGGAATATACAGTCATTATATACAGTACATATATATATATACAGGAATATACAGTCATTATATACAGTACATATATATATATATACAGGAATATACAGTCATTATATACAGTACACATATATATATATATATATATATATATACAGGAATATACAGTCATTATATACAGTACATATATATATATACAGGAATATACAGTCATTATATACAGTACATATATATATATATATACAGGAATATACAGTCATTATATACAGTACATATATATATATATACAGGAATATACAGTCATATACAGTACATATATATATATACAGGAATATACAGTCATTATATACAGTACATATATATACAGGAATATACAGTCATATACAGTACATATGTATATACAGGAATATAGTCATATACAGTACATATGTATATACAGGAATATACAGTCATTATATACAGTACATATATATATATATATATACAGGAATATACAGTCATTATATACAGTACATATATATATATACAGGAATATACAGTCATTATATACAGTACATATATATATATATACAGGAATATACAGTCATTATATACAGTACATATATATATATATACAGGAATATACAGTCATTATATACAGTACATATATATATACAGGAATATACAGTCATTATATACAGTACATATATATATACAGGAATATACAGTCATTATATACAGTACATATATATATACAGGAATATACAGTCATTATATACAGTACATATATATATATATATACAGGAATATACAGTCATTATATACAGTACATATATATATACAGGAATATACAGTCATTATATACAGTACATATGTATATACAGGAATATACAGTCATTATATACAGTACATATATATATATATACAGGAATATACAGTCATTATATACAGTACATATATATATACAGGAATATACAGTCATTATATACAGTACATATATATATATACAGGAATATACAGTCATTATATACAGTACATATATATATACAGGAATATACAGTCATTATATACAGTACATATATATATATATATACAGGAATATACAGTCATTATATACAGTACATATATATATACAGGAATATACAGTCATTATATACAGTACATATATATATACAGGAATATACAGTCATTATATACAGTACATATATATATATATATATACAGGAATATACAGTCATTATATACAGTACATATATATATACAGGAATATACAGTCATTATATACAGTACATATGTATATACAGGAATATACAGTCATTATATACAGTACATATATATATACAGGAATATACAGTCATTATATACAGTACATATATATATACAGGAATATACAGTCATTATATACAGTACATATATATATACAGGAATATACAGTCATTGCTGCTCTCTAATATCAGCACGTTTTACGCAAAACAAAAATTTTATGTTGTTAAACTTTGGATCTTTTGTAAGACCCTGTTGTAGTGGCACGGTGCACCCCTTACCCTGCTCTAGTGGCACGGTGCACCCCTTACCCTGCTCTAGTGGCACGGTGCACCCCTTACCCTGCTCTAGTGGCATGGTGCACCCCTTACCCTGCTCTAGTGGCACGGTGCACCCCTTACCCTGCTCTAGTGGCACGGTGCACCCCTTACCCTGCTCTAGTGGCACGGTGCACCCCTTACCCTGCTCTAGTGGCACGGTGCACCCCTTACCCTGCTCTAGTGGCACGGTGCACTCCTTACCCTGCTCTAGTGGCACGGTGCACCCCTTACCCTGCTCTAGTGGCACGGTGCACCCCTTACCCTGCTCTAGTGGCACGGTGCACCCCTTACCCTGCTCTAGTGGCACGGTGCACCCCTTACCCTGCTCTAGTGGCACGGTGCGCCCCTTACCCTGCTCTAGTGGCACGGTGCGCCCCTTACCCTGCTCTAGTGGCACGGTGCGCCCCTTACCCTGCTCTAGTGGCACGGTGCGCCCCTTACCCTGCTCTAGTGGCACGGTGCGCCCCTTACCCTGCTCTAGTGGCACGGTGCGCCCCTTACCCTGCTCTAGTGGCACGGTGCGCCCCTTACCCTGCTCTAGTGGCACGGTGCGCCCCTTACCCTGCTCTAGTGGCACGGTGCGCCCCTTACCCTGCTCTAGTGGCACGGTGCGCCCCTTACCCTGCTCTAGTGGCACGGTGCGCCCCTTACCCTGCTCTAGTGGCACGGTGCGCCCCTTACCCTGCTCTAGTGGCACGGTGCGCCCCTTACCCTGCTCTAGTGGCACGGTGCGCCCCTTTCCCTGCTCTAGTGGCACGGTGCGCCCCTTACCCTGCTCTAGTGGCACGGTGCGCCCCTTACCCTGCTCTAGTGGCACGGTGCGCCCCTTACCCTGCTCTAGTGGCACGGTGCACCCCTTACCCTGCTCTAGTGGCACGGTGCACCCCTTGCTCAAAACTAGAGCATGTTCATCAATGGAGATAACATTATTTTCACATTATATACACCGATGTCACATTGCGGGGTGCAGTATACGCCGATGTCACATTGCGGGGTGCAGTATACGCCGATGTCACATTGCGGGGTGCAGTATACGCCGATGTCACATTGCGGGGTGCAGTATACACTGATGTCACATTGCGGGGTGCAGTATACACTGATGTCACATTGCGGGGTGCAGTATACACCGATGTCACATTGCGGTGTGCAGTATACGCTGATGTCACATTGCGGGGTGCAGTATACACTGATGTCACATTGCGGGGTGCAGTATACACTGATGTCACATTGCGGGGTGCAGTATACACTGATGTCACATTGCGGGGTGCAGTATACACCGATGTCACATTGCGGTGTGCAGTATACGCTGATGTCACATTGCGGGGTGCAGTATACACTGATGTCACATTGCGGGGTGCAGTATACACTGATGTCACATTGCGGGGCGCAGTATACACTGATGTCACATTGCGGGGTGCAGTATACACCGATGTCACATTGCGGTGTGCAGTATACACCGATGTCACATTGCGGTGTGCAGTATACACCGATGTCACATTGCGGGGTGCAGTATACACCGATGTCACATTGCGGGGTGCAGTATACACCGATGTCACATTGCGGGGTGCAGTATACACCGATGTCACATTGCGGGGTGCAGTATACACCGATGTCACATTGCGGTGTGCAGTATACACCGATGTCACATTGCGGGGTGCAGTATACACCGATGTCACATTGCGGTGTGCAGTATACACCGATGTCACATTGCGGGGTGCAGTATACACCGATGTCACATTGCGGGGTGCAGTATACACCGATGTCACATTGCGGGGTGCAGTATACACCGATGTCACATTGCGGGGTGCAGTATACACCGATGTCACATTGCGGGGTGCAGTATACACCGATGTCACATTGCGGGGTGCAGTATACACCGATGTCACATTGCGGGGTGCAGTATACACCGATGTCACATTGCGGGGTGCAGTATACACCGATGTCACATTGCGGGGTGCAGTATACACCGATGTCACATTGCGGGTGCAGTATACACTGATGTCACATTGCGGGGCGCAGTATACACTGATGTCACATTGCGGGGCGCAGTATACACTGATGTCACATTGCGGGGTGCAGTATACACTGATGTCACATTGCGGGGTGCAGTATACACTGATGTCACATTGCGGGGTGCAGTATACACTGATGTCACATTGCGGGGTGCAGTATACACTGATGTCACATTGCGGGGTGCAGTATACACTGATGTCACATTGCGGGGTGCAGTATACACTGATGTCACATTGCGGGGTGCAGTATACACTGATGTCACATTGCGGGGTGCAGTATACACTGATGTCACATTGCGGGGTGCAGTATACACTGATGTCACATTGCGGGGTGCAGTATACACTGATGTCACATTGCGGGGTGCAGTATACACTGATGTCACATTGCGGGGTGCGGTATACACTGATGTCACATTGCGGGGTGCAGTATACACTGATGTCACATTGCGGGGTGCGGTATACACTGATGTCACATTGCGGGGTGCGGTATACGCCGATGTCACATTGCGGGGTGCAGTATACACTGATGTCACATTGCGGGGTGCAGTATACACTGATGTCACATTGCGGGGTGCAGTATACACTGATGTCACATTGCGGGGTGCAGTATACACTGATGTCACATTGCGGGGTGCAGTATACACTGATGTCACATTGCGGGGTGCAGTATACACTGATGTCACATTGCGGGGTGCAGTATACACTGATGTCACATTGCGGGGTGCAGTATACGCCGATGTCACATTGCGGGGTGCAGTATACACTGATGTCACATTGCGGGGTGCAGTATACACTGATGTCACATTGCGGGGTGCAGTATACACTGATGTCACATTGCGGGGTGCAGTATACACTGATGTCACATTGCGGGGTGCAGTATACACTGATGTCACATTGCGGGGTGCAGTATACACTGATGTCACATTGCGGGGTGCAGTATACGCCGATGTCACATTGCGGGGTGCAGTATACACTGATGTCACATTGCGGGGTGCAGTATACATTGATGTCACATTGCGGGGTGCAGTATACACGGTATATAGCGCCGTAGCTGATTCTTACACTTTATGATGGGACTTTTGGGGAAGGGTTTTGTTCTTTTTGCCCGTGGAGTGCAGGCCCCGCCCCCGTGTCATGCCCAGCCCCGCCTCGCCCCGCCCGCCCCTCGCTGCCTCTCTCGGTCCCGGGCAGGACGGAGCTCAGTAGAGCGGATCACAATAGACGGCGGCGGATCCCGGAGCCATGAAAGCGGCGCTAGACATCAAGCCCACCCTGACCATCATCAAGACCGAGAAGCCGGAGTATGAGGCGTACACGTGTGCCGGTGAGTGCGGCCCGACCACCCCGACTCCCCCGAGTGCGGCCCGACCACCCCGACTCCCCCGAGTGCGGCCCGACCACCCCGACTCCCCCGAGTGCGGCCCGACCACCCCGACTCCCCCGAGTGCGGCCCGACCACCCCGACTCCCCGAGTGCGGCCCGACCACCCCGACTCCCCCGAGTGCGGCCCGACCACCCCGACTCCCCCGAGTGCATGCGTGTCCTGCGAGCGCCCCCACCGGCATCAGTAACCCCTCACTGCCCAGAGCGCCCCCACCGGCATCAGTAACCCCTCACTGCCCAGAGCGCCCCCACCGGCATCAGTAACCCCTCACTGCCCAGAGCGCCCCCACCGGCATCAGTAACCCCTCACTGCCCAGAGCGCCCCCACCGGCATCAGTAACCCCTCACTGCCCAGAGAGCGCCCCCACCGGCATCAGTAACCCCCCACTGCCCAGAGAACTCCCCCACCGGCATCAGTAACCCCCCACTGCCCAGAGAGAGCCCCCACCGGCATCAGTAACCCCCCACTGCCCAGAGAGCCCCCACCGGCATCAGTAACCCCTCACTGCCCAGAGAGCCCCCACCGGCATCAGTAACCCCCCACTGCCCAGAGAGCCCCCACCGGCATCAGTAACCCCCCACTGCCCAGAGAGCCCCCACCGGCATCAGTAACCCCCCACTGCCCAGAGAGCCCCCACCGGCATCAGTAACCCCCCACTGCCCAGAGAGCCCCCACCGGCATCAGTAACCCCCCACTGCCCAGAGAGCCCCCACCGGCATCAGTAACCCCCCACTGCCCAGAGAGCCCCCACCGGCATCAGTAACCCCTCACTGCCCAGAGAGCCCCCACCGGCATCAGTAACCCCCCACTGCCCAGAGAGCCCCCACCGGCATCAGTAACCCCCCACTGCCCAGAGAGCCCCCACCGGCATCAGTAACCCCCCACTGCCCAGAGAGCCCCCACCGGCATCAGTAACCCCTCACTGCCCAGAGAGCCCCCACCGGCATCAGTAACCCCCCACTGCCCAGAGAGCCCCCACCGGCATCAGTAACCCCCCACTGCCCAGAGAGCCCCCACCGGCATCAGTAACCCCTCACTGCCCAGAGAGCCCCCACCGGCATCAGTAACCCCCCACTGCCCAGA